>NC_084622.1:65642817-65652817 GCF_033978795.1 Nerophis ophidion | reverse complement strand
ACACAACATTGTCCATCTGCCCAGCAGGGGGCACTGCTTTGAATTACTGGATCTGATTCAACTGGTATTGATATTGGACACTTCCTACAATACCAACAATGACAGCAACAAGCATTTGTTGAAAGGTTGAAAATTAGTAATGCAAATTGTTTTCTATCTTATTATAACAACATAGTGGGGTGTTTTATACTTTCTTTTTTTAATTAAATCTCTTTTAAGATTGAAGTGTTTTTTTTATAATAGGAATTTGCCCAAAGGTCAGTGTCCCAAATATTGGGGGCGATTCTCCTCAAAAGTTGCACACTTCCCCTCGCTGACCTGTTTCTGCACTTTTATTGTCTGCCATTCCTCTAAAGCTAATCTACCGTAATTGTTCAATTTTCCTCACATTAATGCTCTGTTGCGTACCGAATGGTTTTGAGTGTGTCACTTATCAGATGATTCAGGGTTCACTTCAAGTGCAAATGCTGTCTCGTTGAAGAAAGTAAACAGGGCTTCCGTCTCCAAAGTTACTGTTCGCCAAGAACGATCCATCTTGTCTTTAAAGCTAAACATAAGCGCGTGACAGTTCGTCATCACCTTGACTGAAAACATGTCTCTGTGTCTAAAGCAGGGGTGTCCAAAGTGCGGCCCACCACACATTCTGCAAAAATTGCAAAATTGCTAATATTGCAAAAATAAAAAATAAAACATTTAAAAAGAGTGGAATGAGGTGAAATCTAATGAGAAAATGTGGCAATGTTGACACAAAGCTGCCATGCAGGCAGTTTTTTTTATTCCCTTTCTCTTTATTTTCTTTTTTTTCCATTGCTAAAAAAAAAGGACAAAAAAATCTATGTTATAATGAATTATTACTTAAAAATTTTCACTTTGAAATGTAAATCTAATGAGAAAAAGTGTCAATGTTGACACAAAGCTGCCATGCAGGCAGTTTTTTTGTTCCCTTTGTCTTTATTTTCTTTTTTTTCTATTGCTAAAAAAAAGGACAAAAAAAATCTGTTATAATGAATTATTACTTAAAAAATATCACTTTGAAATGTTTTATGTGGAATATTGCATATGTTGTGTGGTTGCTATATAAAAACATCAACGTTTTGACAAATGAGCATAAAACAAACAAAATAATAGTTCAAACTTAAAATCGACGGATATATCGGAAGTTGATCTTGAAATGTAAGTGTTAAAAGTAAAAAAAAAACTAATAAAAATGTATCACTTTATGAGTGGGGAACTTTTCGGATCTCAAATATATTTAGTAGGATTTTATTTAACTTTTCACTGCAATTACTCAAAAATATTAAATAATTAAAATCAATGTTGTCCTGCATTATTGATCTTTGAGGGCTTTAATTGCTAAATAAAGGAACTTTCCTGAAGGAATCAATAAAGTACTATCCATCTATCTAAATACTGCATATTTAGAATAGAAGAATAGAATAGAGTTTTGTCATCATTGCAATGAACAGGTTCAAAGAACAACGAAATTGGAGCAGCTCCTCCTAAGGTGCATATACAATATGGTAGTATAAATTAAAAAAAATAAATAAATAAATAAAAAATAAATAAAAAAAAAAAAGATAGAGATGACAGATGTATCTATGTTTTTGTTACGTCTTGAGTAAGGAGTGGATCCCAAGATGCAGAGACGGTAGGCGGAGATGAATCACAAAAAGAAGATTGTCTTTAATAAGTTCAAAAGGGATAACTCAAGGCGATGGGGCAAAAGCGCACACCATGGAAGAGGACTTAAACTGAAGGAGGACTCTCGATGGTCAGCAACTGGTTCGACAAAAACTTCTCTCGCTTACTGGGGAACCAGGGAACAAAAATACCAGAAGGAAGGAATGGTGATAAGAACAGAGATGGAACGTATCGAGTTGGTTGGATGCGAGTTGGAAAGCACAGGACTCATTAACCGGCGAGGAGCAGCTGACTGTGGTGGACTTAAATAGAGCCGAGCAGTAAGTAGTCGCAGGTTTGCCTAGTTGGAACTAATGGATGGAGGAAAATAACACAAACGCAATACGGAGAAGACAGGAAAATACACAACAGTTTTACTATAAAAATCAAAGTTGTCTTTGACAACTTTGATGGGCTTCACGGTGGCAGAGGGGTTAGTGCGTCTGCCTCACAATACGAAGTTCCTGAAGTCCTGGGTTCAAATCCAGGCTCAGGATCTTTCTGTGTGGAGTTTGCATGTTCTCCCCGTGAATGCGTGGGTTCCCTCCGGGTACTCCGGCTTCCTCCCACCTCCAAAGACATGCACTTGGGGATAGGTTGATTGGCAACACTAAATGGTCCCTAGTGTGTGAATGTGAGTGTGAATGTTGTCTGTCTATCTGTGTTGGCCCTGCGATGAGGTGGCGACTTGTCCAGGGTGTACCCTGCCTTCCGCCCGATTGTAGCTGAGATAGGCGCCAGCGCCCCCCGCGACCCCGAAAGGGAATAAGCGGTAGAAATGGATGGATGAATAATTTGACTTATTTTTAACATTTTACTGACTGAGACCCAGGAGCCCTAAGGATTTAAAAAAAAAAATCCATATATTTTGTTAGGGTTTGAAAATGAAAAATATCAACATCGCCCCCGCTTGCCTAAATTTTTCCGTGTGGAAAAAGTTTGGACACCCCTGGTCTAAAGCCAGCACACCCGCTTTTGCATTCTCCCAACATTTCTCTCACTGGGATCAGAAAGTGTGTCTTCGAGCTATCATGTCCTCCCGTTCTTAAAGAAATCTGATTGTTTGACTACTCAATATTTGATACATTTTACACCTGCAATGGCATTTTTGTTCAACCTTTTTGCTATATAATCTTTATCTTCATGATTTTCTTCATACCGCAATGATCACTTGCATGCAATGCCAGTGCTGCTGCCTAGAGGGCGACAAAGTGCCAGTTATTATTCCAAGACATTTCCCGGCTAGCTGCCAGTCAAAGAGCAGTCTAAAATGTACTTTGGAGTTTTTGTAATGAGAAGATATGGACATGTTGTTGCATTCCCTCTGTAGCGCTTGCCGTACGTTGGCAGTCATTTAAATCCCTAAATGTTCCTGCCCGGAAAAAGAGCTGCAATATGAGCATGTGCAGCAAAGTATCAGTGCATGTGCAGCAAAGTATCAGCGCATGTGCAGCAAAGTATCAGCGCATGTGCAGCAAAGTATCAGCGCATGTGCAGCAAAGTATCAGCGCATGTGCAGCAAAGTATCAGCGCATGTGCAGCAAAGTATCAGCGCATGTGCAGCAAAGTATCAGTGCATGTGCAGCAAAGTATCAGCGCATGTGCAGCAAAGTATCAGCGCATGTGCAGCAAAGTATCAGCGCATGTGCAGCAAAGTATCAGCGCATGTGCAGCAAAGTATCAGTGCATGTGCAGCAAAGTATCAGCGCATGTGCAGCAAAGTATCAGCGCATGTGCAGCAAAGTATCAGTGCATGTGCAGCAAAGTATCAGCGCATGTGCAGCAAAGTATCAGCGCATGTGCAGCAAAGTATCAGCGCATGTGCAGCAAAGTATCAGCGCATGTGCAGCAAAGTATCAGCGCATGTGCAGCAAAGTATCAGTGCATGTGCAGCAAAGTATCAGCGCATGTGCAGCAAAGTATCAGTGCATGTGCAGCAAAGTATCAGCGCATGTGCAGCAAAGTATCAGCGCATGTGCAGCAAAGTATCAGCGCATGTGCAGCAAAGTATCAGTGCATGTGCAGCAAAGTATCAGCACATGTGCAGCAAAGTATCAGTGCATGTGCAGCAAAGTATCAGCGCATGTGCAGCAAAGTATCAGCATGTGAGGAGAATGAAAGCAAGCGTTTGCTTCCAACTGATGATGGCGCTTGCATTATGGCGCTTTTGTCCAATTTTTATGATTTATATTTATATAGCGCTTTTCTCTCGTGACTCAAAGCGCTTTACATAGTGATTTTTAATAATAATATATAATTCATTCATGGTAAGCCTTTTCGATGTTGCATGATCATTTCAACACCTTGAAATGTGTTAATGACATCTACAACTGAGAAGCACGTTACCAGGATGTAGGTATACTATTTAAAGTATTAACACGTTTTAGGGTGCAACAGACTGCAAAGACTAAACTGAACCACACGCCATAAACTGAACACCATGGCCATCTTGGACTTGCAATTGCAACTTTGTGTCACATCTGCAAATGGGACTCTGAAGTGTGATATTAAAACAAGATTAAACGATTGAAAAGCAGTTCTAATAATTAAGTCATTTTGAAATGTTGCAATAAAAAAATGAGATTTTATTATCAAAAATAATTTACACACAAAAGTACCAAAAATTGCTAACGTTATCGATTCCCAGGTACTCATGCCCCTCGACTGGCGACCCTGAGCGTGTGGCCTGCAAGCCTCAGACATGAATTATTCAGTGTTTGTCTGCTATTTTTGTGCTTCACAGTTAAGTAGAATGTTTTTGTGTTTATAATTAGATTTCTTTTTCAATGATTCACATTTCAGTAAATAGGACTCTGCCATAAGACTCTTTCAACTCTGCTCCTGTAGGACATTTTTCATTCTATTCTCCTTACGTTGACCTTTCCACTAAGCAGAAGGAATAATTTATTCATTCATCCATTTTTCTACCGCGCTCCGTGTGTTATGATCCACTGCCCGGATCGTCCCATATTGTAGTTTTGTTCCTTTTCGTATCACATTCTGTTGTTTGGACTTCCTTATTTTCTGTTTGCATGTTAGTTCCACCTGCTACTCTACGTTTAAGCACACCTGTTACTACTGATTACTGCCTTATTTAAGCCTGCCCCTTTTGTTATTTCGTCCTCTGTTCCTAATTTGCTTTCATGCAACAAGTGACGTCTGCTTTTCATGCTACGCTGTATTTTTCCCTAGTTTTCATGCTAATTGTTTTGTTTTCCCTTTTTGTGCCTTTGTGCCAAGTGTTAGTGTATCTGTTTGTTTCCTTAGCTTCCATGCTAGCGCCTTTTATTTGCCTTTTCTGCCTAGCACCAGTATTTTCGTTCTTAGCCTTTCATTAGTTAAATAAATCCTTTATTTCTTACCTTACGCTGTGTTCTTGCCCGATGGATCCACGGAAGAACAAATCCGGCATCGCTATGCCCACCAAGCGTCACACCGTGCTCAGGTTTGCGGGAGAGCTGGAGCCTATCCCAGAGTTACATTTACTAAATTACATTTTTGGATGAATTTAAATGGATGGATGTACTTCTCCGAGTAGTTTTAATGCAACATACTTTTTATTTTTACTTGATGATTTTTTGTGAAGAAGAAACACTACTTTCACTTGGGGGTGTAATGGTACGTGTATTTGTATCGAACCATCTTGGTACGGGGGTTTCGGTTCGGTACTGGGGTGTACCGAACGAGTTTCTAAGCTAAAGTCTTAACAACCTGCTTTACTTCTTCTGCCTCTGTCTCAACTCCCAGCATTGTCCCACCCACACAACCATCTGATTGGTTACATATACAGCGGTAACAGCCAATCAGCAGTGCATATTCAGAGCGCATGTAGAAAATCCTTCAGCGTCGAGCAGATAGGTGTTTAGCAGGTGAGCATAAGGCAGCGTACTCTCCCCAAATGATAATAAACACCTCCCAGTCAACGACTACTAACATCACTATGAGCCCGTTGACCTTCTAGAAACTTAAACTGCAACTCAGCTCGCTCGCCGTTCTGGCTTGAGGTGAAGGCTAATTAGCATGCTTCTGGACTGTGGGCAGAATCCATGGTAAAAGAGAGAAAACCCACGCAAGGAATGGGAAAACATGCAAATCCACATGATTTACTGATACTTTAGTGCATGTAAGCAAGGACTTCACATATATGTGTGCAAATGGAAGAAAACAACTGATTTATTCTGTGAATCCGTCTAATTTAGTGCATGTAAACTCGCTGTCTTGTTTTTCTTTTACTCGTCACTTTTCTGCTGCCTAGTCAATCACTGTCAAAGTTGTTCTTCAGATTGCAATTTAATATGCTTAAAGCTTGAACTAAAGATGACATCTACTAAATAATTAGAAGAGGGAAGTCGAGGCACACATCTCGATCACAGGAAATAGGGGAAACACTGCGGGGAACACAGAGGACATAAGACACGGGACCAGGGAAGACACAGAGAGAGAGCAAGTACGCAGGAGGGAAACCAGAGAAGGGATACTTACTATGAGGAGTGAACTATTTTCCGGCACTAGATTTTTGGGCCTGCAGGTCTTTATGTTGTCTGTCTTCTTTAGACATCAAGTGCGCTGATTGTTGATTGTCTGCAGCCTTGCAGGCGCGGCCGCAATGCGGGTGGGGCGAGATGGGGTGTGTCTTGGCGCGCTTCTAGCAGAGGTGCCGGCAGAGCTTGCAGCAGGTGACATGCGGGATTGCGCATGTGCCGTGACAGACGTTCTGTGGCAACGCCATTCAACAGCCGTTATGCATCCAGTGAAAATCCGGGTTGGACTGTCTCTGGTTAACACAAGATGTATGCTTTTGGACTGTGGGTAGAATCCATGGTAAAAGAGAGAAAACCCACGCAAGGAATGGGAAAACATGCAAAATCCACATGATTTACTGACACTTTAGTGCATGTAAGCAAGGACTTCACATATATGTGTGAAAATGGAAGAAAACAACTGATTTATTCTGTGAATCCGTCTAATTTAGTGCATGTAAACTCGCTGTCTTGTTTTTCTTTTACTCGTCACTTTTCTACTGCCTAGTCAATCACTGTCAAAGTTGTTCTTCAGATTGCAATTTAATATGCTTAAAGCTTGAACTAAAGATGACATCTACTAAATAATTGGAAGAGGGAAGTAGAGGCACACACCTCGATCACAGGAAATAGGGGGAACACTGCGGGGAACACAGAGGACATAAGACACAGGAACAGGGAAGTACACAGGAGGGAGTGAACTATGTTCCGGCACTACATTCGCTGGTCTTTATACTGTCTGTCTTCATTAGAACCAAGTGTGCTGATTGTTGATTGCCTGCAGCCTTGCGGGTAGGGCGAGCAGGGGCGTCACTTTTCTGCTTCCGTGTCAATCACTATCAAAGTTGTTGATCAGATTGCAATCAAATATGCTAAAACATTGAACTAAAGATGACATATACTAAATATTTGACTGCCTAGATGGCGTCTTTTAAAGTTTTCTGGCAGACCTGAAGCAATTGCAACATAGAGTACAAGGTTAGGACAAGCTACTGGAACCTGGAGGCAAGCAGGTAAACATGCTTTGAATAATGTGGTTATGCCTGAGTGCTGCTGAGGTGAGTTTGCTGATCTCCAATGATAAGGATTACATTGAAAATCTACTTGGATTGTTACAAATGAACTTACATACTCTGCATCAGCACCTCATAACACCTCAACCTCTCAGTATTGTACCGTTCCGTAGAGAGGATATGAGAAACTGTGCTAAATAGATTTGATGTTCATTTCATTACATTTCTTCCTTGCCCGGTTCTCCATCCACGCTTTGCTGGACACAATTTTCCGCTAAGGTGCTTCCCATAGCAGGTGCTTTGGTTTTTCCACGCCGCACGGTGTTGTAGTCGCACTAGGCGGCAGTTATCAGAGCATTTACTGTCACACCTGGCTGTTCCACTTAAAGAAGACTTTTCGGCTTTGCATCAAGTCCCACGAGGAGACACGCACCACTGCCATGTGCTGCCTGAATGATAGAAAATAGCTGGCACAAGCTGCTATAATTCAAAATATGCACTGCGCGGACCTGGGATTGGAATTTAGGTCACAAAAACTTACACTCACTTGTCAGTCTGATGGACTGTTCTCCTGTCCAAAGGCACAACCTAGTAACTCACTTCTAGCTGATTTTGAGAAAACACAGGAAAACCAATCTATCTTGATGCTGTCTTACAAAGATCTACAAAGTCATCAAAGGTATAGATCAGGGGTAGGGAACCTGTGGCTCTAGAGCCAGATGTGGCTCTTTTGATGACTGCATCTGGCTCTCAGATAAGTCTTAGCTCACATTGTTTAACGCGATAATTATGAATAATTTCGCTGGTAATCACAGTGCTAAAAGTAACGTGCAAAATATAAAACATTCTCATGCATTTATATCCATCCATCCGTTTTCTACCGCACCTGTTCAAGAAGTCGCATTAATGGTAAGAAGTATTTTATGTCACGATGGGGGGGTTGCAGTTTGCTGCAGGGTCGTTCTCCCAGGAAGGCAGACGGACTACTCAGGACATTGCATTTAGGTAAAAACATGATTTCATTTGAACTAAAAAAATATACAAACAAAAATCGCTCACAGCGGAGGCACAACTTGGGCTAAAGAACAAAGCTAACGCATAAACAGACTAAGAACATAAATCAAATAAAACTTACTTGGCATGGCATGAAGCACGAAACTATGGCAAGGCATGAAACAAGTCAGCACAGGGAGACTGACTGGCAAAGACGAGCTTAAATACTGCCTCTGATTAGTGCTCGGGAAGCAGGTGAGCAGGCATTTTGTCCACCAGAGACAGGTGGACAAAATGAGTAACCAAGGAAACCAGACAAGGGAGTGGAAAAAAAACAGGAACTTAAAGAGTCCAAAGGACAAACAGCACATGGCCAAACAAAAACATGATCAACAGACATGTCAATTTATTTTTTATTGGTTAGCTTCAGAATAACAATGTTATTAAATAGACTTATTATACTCTAAAAATGTTGGTCTTACTTAAAAATGCACGCATTTAGTTGTATTCAGTGTTAGGAGCCTTAAGGATTAAAAAAAAAAAAATCCATTTATTTTGTCACGGTTTGAAAATGAAAAATATCCAAATGACTCCCGCATGCTTAAATTTTTCCGTGAGCGGCGCTCTGTGGAAAAAGTTTGGACACCCCTGTTCTAAATTGTGTGTAAAACACACAAAGAATTAAGTGAAAATATGTTTACTTAAATGACTAAAGATAACTTCCAAGAAAGTCTTGAGGATGCAGGAAAGCATTAATTCGTTTAAAATACATTTTCTCTTTAACTTTCTCTCCTTACTTTTGCCGGGAGTCAACTTGTTTAGGTGCGTGACTATCTGCAATGTTTTTTTCAAAATGAAGCAAAGGGAAACGTTTTTATTATATATTAGCTGTTTTTCAAACTTATTCTAGCCAATAGTACGTAAATATAAGACTATAGACAGAATATCCATGTTTTAGGAGCAGTTTTAAAGTCCTACTGAAAGCCACTACTAGCGACCACGCAGTCTGATAGTTTATATATCAATGATGAAATATTAACATTGCAACACATGACAATACGGCCGCTTTAGTTTACTAAATTGCAATTTTAAATTTCGCACCGAAATATCCTGCTGAAACGTCGCGGTATAATGATGTGTGCGCTTGACGTCACGCATTGCAGAGGACATTTTGTTCCAGCCCGATCCCAGCTATAAATCATCTGCTTTGATCGCATAATTCCACAGTATTCTGGACATCTGTGTTGCTGAATATTTTGCAATTTGTTCAATGAATAATGGAGACGTCAAAGAAGAAAGCTGTAGGTGGGAAGCGAAGTATTGCGGCCGCCTTTAGCAACACAAACACAACCGGTGTTTCATTGTTTACATTCCCGAAATGAACAGAGCAGTCAAGTGGATTGGTCCACACACACAAAGTACAGAGTATTATGCAGCATCATTTCGAAAGATCGTGTTTCGAAGAGGGTCCCTCGCGAAGGGCAGAGATGGGAATCGCCACCAACAGTCGACTGGTGCTGAAGAAAGGTGCGGGGCCGACCTTCAGGTTGTACAGGTACGACCATATAATCTCCCTACAACACTAGTAACACAATAAGCAGATAAGGGATATTCCAGAATTATCCTAGTAATTGTGTCTAATAACATCTGAATCGCTCCCACTGCCCTCGTCTTTTTTTTTCCCTACTCCTTCACTCTCCCTTTCCTCATCCACAAATTTTTCATCCTTGCTCAAATTAATGGGGAAATCGTCGCTTTCTCGGTCCGAATCGCTCTAGCTGCTGGTGGCCATGA
>NC_084622.1:65532817-65640317 GCF_033978795.1 Nerophis ophidion | reverse complement strand
AACCCGCAAGACGACGGCTTGAGACCGTCACAATACCGTAGCTGCGTCTGTCAAATATGAGTCATTAAATGACTCCCGCCTCCTGGTGGTAGAGGGCGATAGTGATCCTTCTTGCGACTACTTGGCTGCAGAAGAAGTGAAATGAGTGACGTGATATGTCCTGGAGGAGGTAATAAAGGAAGATCTCCATCGAGACAAAGAGACTTTTAAATCTTAAGAAAGATAAGGAAGACTTCTATAAACAAGTTATTGATGCTTTTGATCAGAAGGAGCTGGCATGGACTTTATTCATAACTAAAGATAAGACCATAATAACGTTTTTTTTATTAAATGTGCTTTTCACGATGCTATCCTTACATCACACTCAAATTTTTACTGAATGCCTTTGGTAAGTGCCGGAGTGAGAAAAGGTTTTAAAATAATTAGCGCATGCTCACTTTTACCGCATGCCTCTGGTAAGCGCAGGAGTGAGAAGAGGTTTTAAATTAATTAGCGGCCCGGCGGCAATTCAAGGAAATACGATATATTATTTTGAAGGTATGGCGACAGTAACGTTGCTGTGGCGACAGTAACCTTGCTGTGGCGTTGAGCTGAGCGAAGATTGTTTACATGTCGGGGAAACCCTGACTTTAATATGTGAGCAATGTAGGCATCCAAGTGACCTTGTGATGCTCGAATGTACATAAAGTACATTTTAAAAATAAAGTAAAGAGGCGCTTAACTTTTTCTTTTTTTTTTCAATATGTAGGCGAGAGGACATAACACCTGAGTGGGAGCAGACATGAAAATGTTTCTCTGATCAGACCGTGTACATCAAGGGTGTCAAACTCCATTTCATTTGAGGTTCACATCGCAGTTATGGTTGCCCTCAGAGGGCCACGTTTAACAATAAGTAAAATATGAATAAACATGTACATATATATAATACAGTAACAATATATTTTTACATAAGCTGCAAAAAAAAAATCTCAACATTTTTCTTTAAAAACTGGCAGCTCAGTCACCAGAAATTTACAGTAAAGGCAGTGTTTTTTTTTCTTTAAAACATATAAAAAAATTACCAAATAGAATGGAAAGGAAAAACAATACCACAGTTTTTAGCAGTAAAATTTAAGCAACAGAGCTGCCATTTTTTTTTAACCATAAAATCTTGTTGTTTCAATTATTTTTTTGTTAGTTTTTAATGTTTTACTGTCTTACTGTATATGAAAAAAAAAGACAGTACCAAAGTTGATTTTACGGTAAAAAACTCAAGTTGGTGAAATTTAACCATAAAAATCTATTGTCAATTTTACAATCTACAATTTGATAGATACTTTGTTTTGAAATCATAATTTAAACAGATATTTAAGTACAGTGTTTATCTTTATTTCACCAAAAAATATTTTTGGAATCCATGAAAGGGAATAAGCGGTAGAAGATGGATAGATGGATGATAATATAATATTTTGATGTTGATAACATTGAATTTTAAAAGATATAAAACATGCAGTACATGATTTTTAATGTCAACAAGGAAAGAAATAAGAATAAGAATAAAAATATTATCAAGCACTTTATTAACGCATATTATTTCAAGGCTTTCGCGGGCCACAAAAAATTATGTGGTGTGCCAGATTTGGCCCCCGGGCCTTGAGTTTGACAACTGTGGTGTACGTTGTGTACTTCATCAAGGATGCTTTGTCCAAATGTCTAGTGATGTATTCTAACAAATTACTTTTTATATTTTGTTTCATCCATCCATCCATCTTCCGCTTATCCGAGGTCGGGTCGCGGGGGCAACAGCCTAAGCAGGGAAACCCAGACTTCCCTCTCCCCAGCCACTTCGTCTAGCTCTTCCCGGGGGATCCCGAGGCGTTCCCAGGCCAGCCGGGAGACATAGTCTTACCAACGTGTCCTGGGTCTTCCCTGTGGCCTCCTACCAGCTGGACGTGCCCTAAACACCTCCCTAGGGAGGCGTTCGGGTGGCATCCTGACCAGATGCCCGAACCACCTCATCTGGCTCCTCTCCATGTGGAGGAGCAGCGGCTTTACTTTGAGTTCCTCCCGGATGGCAGAGCTTCTCACCCTATCTCTAAGGGAGAGACCTGGAAACTCATTTGGGCCGCTTGTACCCGTGATCTTATCCTTTCGGTCATGACCCAAAGCTCATGACCATAGGTGAGGATGGGAACTTAGAACGGCCGGTAAATTGAGAGCTTTGCCCTCCGGCTCAGCTCCTTCTTCACCACAACGGATCAATACAACGTCCGCATTACTGAAGACGCCGCACCGATCCGCCTGTCGATCTCACGATCCACTCTTCCCTCACTCGTGAACAAGACTCCTAGGTACTTGAACTCCTCCACTTGGGGCAGGGTCTCCTCCCCAACCCGGAGATGCCATTCCACCCTTTTCCGGTCAAGAACAATGGACTCGGACTTGGAGGTGCTGATTCTCATTCCGGTCGCTTCACACTCGGCTGCGAACCGATCCATTGAGAGCTGAAGATCCTGGCCAGATGAAGCCATCAGGACCAGAAACTTAATTCTGCGGTCACCAAACCAGGACCCCTCAACGCCTTGACTGCGCCTAGAAATTCTGTCCATAAAAGTTATGAACAGAATGGGTGACAAAGGACAGCCTTGGCGGAGTCCAACCCTCACTGGAAACGTGTTCGACTTACTGCCGGCAATGCGGACCAAGTTCTGGTACTGATCATACAGGGAGTGGACCGCCACAATAAGACAGTCCGGTACCCCATACTCTCTGAGCACTCCCCACAGGACTTCCCGAGGGACACGGTCCAATGCCTTCTCCAAGTCCACAAAGCACATGTAGACTGGTTGGGCAAACTCCCATGCACCCTCAAGAACCCTGCCCAGAGTATAGAACTGGTCCACAGTTCCACGACCAGGACGAAAACCACACCGTTTCTCTTAAATCCGAGGTTCGACTATCCGGCGTTGTCTCCTCTCCAGTACACCTGAATAAACCTTACCGGGGAGGCTGAGGCTTGTTTCAAGTTTGTGAAAAGTCTGGTCAATCTAGGAGAGGTCTCTTGTTATTGGTTGGACTCACATGCACTCAAAGTTCCCAACACTACTTAAATTGCCTCCCGAGAGCTGGGGTATGAGCTGTGTATCTGTGAGACACATTTTGTGTATGACAGACCTGCTTTTTACTGTATCTGTTGTCCATCACTCAGCATATTTGTTACAATCCCACTGCATTCGCCTCTCCACAGATTTCGCACATGACTGAACTCGTCCATGCTGTCTGTTGCAGGAAGGAACTGCTAAATGTGTTCTAGATGAGCGTTCTCTACTGTGTGCTCCTCTTTAGGGCCAAGATGCTGGTTCGGATACACAAAAACATGTTTCATCTATTTTCATCACGACCTAACCTTTGAAGTCCTACTGAAAGCCACTACTAGCGACCACACAGTCTGATAGTTTATATATCAATGATGAAATATTAACATTGCAACACATGACAATACGGCCGCTTTAGTTTACTAAATTGCAATTTTAAATTTCCCGAGAGTTTCTTGTTGAAAACGTCACGGACTGTAAGGAACTATTAGTGCTGCACCAAACACGGCTAAAAGTCGTTTCTGTTCATGGCGTAATTACACAGTATTTTGGACATCTGTGTTGCTGAATCTTTTGCAATTTGTTCAATTAATAATGGAGACGTCAAAGAAGAATGCTGTTGGTGGAAAGCGGTGGATTGCAGCTGTCTTTAGCCCAGTTGATCTGCCGTTTATTTTCTTTTTCTTCTATGTCCCACTCTCCCTTGTGGAGGGGGTCCGGTCCGATCCGGTGGCCATGTACTGCTCGCCTGTGTATCGGCTGGGGACATCTCTGCGCTGCTGATCCGCCTCCGCTTGGGATGTTTTCCTGCTGGCTCCGCTGTGAACGGGACTCTCGCTGCTGTGTTGGATCCGCTTTGGACTGGACTTTCGCGACTGTGTTGGATCCATTATGGATTGAACTTTCACAGTATCATGTTAGACCCGCTTGACATCCATTGCTTTCCTCCTCTCCAAGGTTCTCATAGTCATCATTGTCACCGACGTCCCACTGGGTGTGAGTTTTCCTTGCCCTTATGTGGGCCTACCGAGGAGTGGTTTGTGCAGCCCTTTGAGACACTAGTGATTTAGTACCCCTGGGGGTACTTGAAGGTATGCCAAGGGGTACCTGAGATTTTTTAAAAATATTCTAAAAATAGCAATAATTCAAAAATCTTTTTTTTTTTGCTGAAAGGATTTAGTAAAGAACATCGACGATAAAGTTGGCAACTTTTGGTCGCTAATAAAAAAGCCTTGCCTGTACCGGAAGTAGCAGGCGATGTGCGCGTGACGTCACGGGTTGTAGGGCTCCTCACATCTGAACATTGTTTATAATCATGGCCACCTGCAGCTAGAGTGATTCGGACCGAGAAAGCGACAATGTGGCGCAGTGGGAGGGTGGCCGTGCGCAACCCGAGGGTCCCTGGTTCAATCCCCACCTAGTACCAACCTCGTCACGTCCATTGTGTCCTGAGCAAGACACTTCACCCTTGCTCCTGATGGGTGCTGGTTAGCGCCTTGCATGGCAGCTCCCTCCATCAGTGTGTGAATGGGTAAATGTGGAAGTAGTGTCAAAGCGCTTTGAGTACCTTGAAGGTAGAAAAGCACTATACATGTACAACATATTTGTCATTTATTATTTATTAATTTCCCCATTAGTTTGAGCGAGGATGAAAGATTTGTGAATTACGATATTGATAGTGAAGGACTGGGGAAAAAAAAAAAAAAAAGCAATGGCTCCGGACGGCGGCAGTGTGAGCGTTTCAGATGTAATTAGACACATTTACTAGGATAATTCTGAAAGATCCCTTATCTGCTTATTGTTTTAATAGTGTTTTAGTGAGATTTTAGAGATTGTAAAGACATACTTCGAGGTCGGATGGCTGCGGTGAACACAAAGTGTCTCAGAGAGAAGCCAGAGAACCCAAGCTAACAGCTGCCTTTCAAACAGCTGCTGCAGGACGACGGATCATCCAATGATTTCTCCGGTAATTTATATATCACAATTTCCCCATCCAAAAACATGCTGGTTGACGTAGAGAAAACATGTTCGCTTGACCGCTCTGTGTTAAAGCTTCACAGCAAACAAAGAAACACCGGCTGTGTCTCGGTGCTAAAGACAACTGCAATACACCGCTTTCCACCAACAGCATTCTTCTTTGACGTCTCCATTATTAATTGAACAAATTGCAAAATATTCAGCAACACAGATGTCCGAAATACTGTGTAATTATGGGATGAAAAGAGACGACTTTTAGCCGTATTTGGTGCAGGGCTAATATTTCATTACAGTCTGCGACGTTTTCAACAAGAAACTCGCGGGAAATTTAAAATTGCAATTTAGTAAACTAAAGCGGCCGTATTGGCATGTGTTGCAATGTTAATATTTCATCATTGATATATAAACTCTCAGACTGCGTGGTCGCTAGTAGTGGCTTTCAGTAGGACTTTAAAGTGGCTTACAGTCAGAGGTGGGTAGAGTTACTACCCACCTCTGCATACAGTACATAGTGTAGTGGGACCCAGTGCAAGTTGGCCAGTATATTCTTAGTTTCTATTTACTTGTACATCTGTTCTAACTGGAGGTGTAAACGCCTCGAATGTGTTGATGACTCCACCTCACAGTAAGGTAGGACATCCTTCTCAATCAATGCAGCTCCGATTAGATCAGGGGTCAGCAACCTTTTTGAAACCAATAACTACTTCTTGGGTACTGATTAATGTGAAGGGCTACCAGTTTGATACACTTAAATTGCCAGAAATTTACCTTTAATAAATAAATGTATATATATATAAAAAAATGGGTATTTCTGTCTGTCATTCCGTCGTACATTTTTTTCCCTTTTACGAAGGTATTTTGTAGAGAATAAATGATGAAAAAAAAACCCTAATTCAACGGTTTAAAAGAGGAGAAAACACGGAAAAAAATGAAAATTATATTTTGAAACATATTATATCTTCAATTTCGACTCTTTGAAATTCAAAATTCAACCGAAAAAAATGGAGAAAAACTAGCTAATTCGAATCTTTCTGAAAAAATTTAAAAAATAATTTATGGAACATCATTAGTAATTTTTCCTGATTAAGATACATTTTTGATGACATGTTTTAAATAAGTTAAAATCCAATCAGCACTTTGTTAGAATATATAACAAATTGGACCAAGCTATATTTCTAACAAAGACAAATCATTATTTCTTCTAGATTTTCCAGAACAAACATTTTAAAATACATTCAAAAGACTTTGAAATAAGATTTAGATTTGATTCTACAGATTTTCTAGATTTGCCAGAATATTTTTTTGGAATTTTAATCATAAATTTGAAGAAATATTTCACAAATATTAATCGAAAAAACAGATGCTAAAATGAAGGATTAAATTAAAATGTATTTATTATTCTTTAAAATAAAAAAAAACTTGAACATTGATTTAAATTGTCAGGAAAGAAGAGGAAGGAATCTAAAAGGTAAAAAGGTATATGTGTTTAAAAATCCTAAATTCCTTTTTAAGGTTGTATTTTTTTCTCTAAAATTGTCTTTCTGAAAGTTATAAGAAGCAAAGTAAAAAAATATAACTGAGTTTATTTAAACAAGTGAAGACCAAGTCTTTAAAATATTTTCTTGAATTTTCAAATTCTATTTGAGTTTTGTCTCTCTTAGAATTAAAAATGTGGAGCAAAGTGAGACCAGCTTGCTAGTAAATAAATACAATTTAAAAAAATAGAGGCAGCTCACTGGTAAGTGCTGCTTTTTGAGCTATTTTTAGAACAGGCCAGCGGGCGACTCATCTGGTCCTTACGGGCGACCTGGTGCCCGCCTTGGTGACCCCTGGGTTACACTAACCTTCTTGATAATCTGAATCTAATGGAGACTGCTTGTTTCTGCGTTTTTCCGCTGAAAAGTAATCCACTAAAATGATAAGAAAGCAGCTGTCTTTTTGGCGTTGAAAAAGCAACATTTTCTTTCCAAATATTAACTGTTTGAATATTATATCCGTACCAACTGACCCTGAGTGCAAATTCCGGCTTTTTCCTGCCAAAATGTTCATGTACCCACAGTCTTCATCCTGGAGAAAACTGTAATGATGAATTTAATTAACATTTCATCTTTTTCCCTGTTATAATATTCTAAAACATGAGTTGTGTGGTGACCCCTGTTTGCCCTTGTGTTTTGTGTGCATGTTGTGTACTCTGCTGGTAAAAGCAACAAAGCCCCGACATAACGACGTGTTGTCATGCCCGTTAAAACAAAAAACAGGAGGGCGGGGATCGCTACTTTTTACAGGCGTTAAAGGCCTACTGAAAGCCACTACTAGCAGTCTGATAGTTTATATATCAATGATGAAATATTAACATTGCAACACATGACAATACGGCCGCTTTAGTTTACTAAATTACTATTTTAAATTTCCCGCGAAGTTTCTTGTTGAAAACGTCGCGGAATGATGACGTGTGCACGCGACATCTCGGGTTGGAGGGGACATATTAGCCCAGCACCACACACGGCTAAAAGCAGTCTCTTTTCATCGCATAATTACACAGTATTTTGGACATCTGTGTTGCTGAATCTTTTGCAATTTGTTCTAATAATAATGGAGACGTCAAAGAAGAATGCTGTTGGTGGATTGCAGCTGCCTTTAGCACCGAAACACAGCCGGTGTTTGTTTGTTGTGAAGCTTTAACACAGAGCGGTCAAGCGAACATGTTTCTCTACGTCAACCAGCAAGTTTTTGGATGGGAAAAATTGTGATTTTTAAGTCGGCTCTTACCGGAGACTTCAGTGGATTATGGGACTGCCTCCTGCAGTTCAAAAGGGCAGCTGTGATCTTGGCTCCTCCATTGGCTTCTCTGAGAGACACCGGTGTTCACCGCAGCCATCCGACTTTCAGGTATGACTTTACAATCTCACTAAAACACTATTAAAACAATAAGCAGATAAGGGCTCTTCCAGAATTATCCTAGTAAATGTGTCTAATAACATCTGAAATGGTCCCACTGCCACCGCTTTTTCCTTTTTTTGTGCTTCACTCTAACTTTCCTCACCCACGAATCTTTCATCCTTGCTCAAATAAATGGGGAGATTGTCGCTTTCTCGGTCCGAATCGCTCTTGCTGCTGGTGGCCATGATTAGAAACAATGTGAGGATGTGAGAACTCCACAACCCGTGACGTCACGCGCACATCGTCTGCAACTTCCGGTACAGGCAAGGCTTTTTTATTCGCGAACAAAAGTTGCAAACTTTATCGTGGATGTTCTCTACCAAATCTTTTCAGCAAAAATATGGCAATATCGCAAAATGATGAAGTATGACACATAGAATGGAGCTGCTATTCCTGTTAACAACGAAATTTCTTCGATAGCTCAGTTGGTTATCGAAGAAATTGGTTGTTAACGGTTTTTTAATGTAAGAAATAGGATGGTTGTGTAGTGAAAAACTACAGTTCTTCACTCTACCAACTGAGCTATCGAAGAAATTGGTTGTTAACTCTAGTTTTTCACTACAAAACCATCCTATTTCTTACATCAAAAAACCGTTAACAACCAATTTCTTCGATAGCTCGGTTGGTAGAGTGAAGAACTGTAGTTTTTCATGCCGAGTTCCTTAGGGCGCTTGTTCAATTCCAGCTTGAACCCATTACCTTTTTACCATGAATTGATTAACGTGGACCCCGACTTAAACAAGTTGAAAAACTTATTGGGGTGTTACCATTTAGTGGTCAATTGTACGGAATATGTACTGTACTGTGCAATCTACTAATAAAAGTTTCAATCAATCAATCAACAGTCAGTATTCAGAGCAAATGCAAAATAAAATAAAAAATTCCCAGTCCACAAGTATCTTCATTCACAACACGTTCTCTTATATTCCCATGTTTTGATATATGTTCACATTATTTATTGACTGAATCTAAAAAAAAAAAAAATATATTTTAATTTAAATGAAGATATGAAATAATCCTAAATGAAATACAACGACTTGGTTTATATTATTGTATATACTAGGTCAGTGGTTCTCAAATGGGGGTACTTGAAGGTATGCCAAGGGGTACGTGAGATTTTTTTTTTTAAATATTCTAAAAATGGTAATTCAATAATCATGTATACATATATTTATTGAATAATACTTCAACAAAAATATGAATGTAAGTTCATAAACTGTGAAAAAAAAATACAACAATGCAACATTCAGTGTTGACAGCTAGATTCTTTTGTGGACATGTTCCATAAATATTGATGTTAAAGATTTCTTTTTTTGTGAAGAAATGTTTAGAATGAAGTTCATAAATCCAGATGGATCTCTATTACAATCCCTAAGGAGGGCACTTTAAGTTGATGATTACTTCTATGTGGAGAAATCTTTATTTATAATTGAATCACGTACTTAAAAGTTGAGGAATTCCTTTTATTTTCAGGTTTGTTTTCCAGTCAACATTGTTCATGTTGCATGAAAAGATGTAAACCTCCCGTTGAAAGCAGATAATATTCTGGGAGTATAAAAACACAGCGGGAGCTCCAGACAGTTGCCTATGTGTCTCCTCGCCTCGGTCTTAGATATGCAGAGAGAAGCAGACAGATAAAAAGAGAAGACAAGAGTGAGCGAGACAAGTAGGAGTAATGAGTCTATGGTAGGAAAGGTGAGCTGCTCGGGGACAGAAAGGTTGGTACGGAGAGGAAAGATGGGCGAATTAGCAGAGATGGCAATGCTAAGGCGTGGACAGGGTCGCTGAGTTGTGGCTTTAAAATGGGTCCTGACAGAGTCATTTCTCACGTGGAGATTTACCCAGGCTTTTTTTCCATTGATGGCAGGACAAAAGCCAACAGCCCTTTCCACTTCTCATGAATATTCATTTGGGAGGAGTATTCACAGGCTTCTGAGTAGAATGACAAATTGTCTCTAAAGCAAGCCTCTGTATTTGATTCCCATCTATTCCTTCACCCCATTTCACCTGCGACTGTCGATCATCTAATCTATGGTCCTTCTATCATCCTGCGTCCATGGAAACTTCACTTCAAACTGCATGCCGCTTCCTCAAATATGCCCATGGTCTGACCGTGAGTCATACTGCATACTGATTAATTAACACTGGCTCTCATTCATCGACCATTCCCAAAAACAAACTGTTCCACCTACTCAGTGGTTAGACTGTCCGCCCTGACATCATTAGGCGGTGAGTTGAAACCCATACCAAAGACTATAAAAATGGGACCTAATACCTCCCTGCTTGGCACTCAGCATCAAAGGTTGGAATTGGGGGTTAAATCACCAAAAATGATTCCCGGGCGTGGCCTGGCTGCTGACCACTGCTCCCCTCACCTACCAGGGGGTGATCAAGGGGATGGGTCAAATGCAGAGGACAAATTTCACCGCACCTAGTGTGTGTGTGACTATCATTGCTACTTTGTTACATTCAAACACTGATGACATCTATTAGTCAGACAAGAAGCAAGGAAACATGCAGAGACAGAGTTCAATTTAGCTCATGAGGAGACACGTGTTTTGGATGTACTCTAGTTACAGATCCAGACTACGTTCTCAAAAATAAAGCCCACATGCCTACTGTATTTATTAGGAACGTCTCTTTTACATCACTGTCACTGAGGGAAGGGGGTGGACTCGACAGCTCCTTTTAGACACAATGTATGATTATACAAAAATGCAAACATGTTGACACTTGGTGCTATCGCCCAGTCTCTGCTTTGTCTGGTCCCAGAACCCAACGTTCAGCCTTGGTAGTCAGCAGGCCGAGTCTGAACAAAACACTGGTAAAAAGAGGCTAGCAATCTCTCGGATTGCTAGCTCTGCTCAAATACAGAAACACTACTTCAAAACAAATTGACAATACTTTATAGTGACGGCCCTTAAGCATAAAGTTATGATGATAATATATACATAATTATTATAACAACTTTAACTTTAACTTCTATATATTTTATACATACCTGACAATTCTTACCTACGCTATTTTCTGTTAGTAAACATGTCTTAAACATGCAATGCATTTGCACAATCTGAACATATATGGTTACCAAAAATGCGATGAATTGTCCGTATGTCTGAAGAAAATTAAGTAGGGCTGGGCGATATATCAATACACTCGATATATTGCGGATTTGTCTGTGCAATATCGAAAATGACTATATCGTGATATTCGAGTATACGTTCTCACACAGTTAGTTTTAGGTCTGGGCATTACACTGCAGGCTTTTATCACTCTTTCCTGTCTCCTTCTCGCAGACAAGCACACCTTCTTAGATACGTCACATACTATTGCGTCATACGCCCTCGCATGAGAGGTAGCCGCATGGGTAACATTAGCTGTGATGCTAGCGGAGTGGTGTGAGTGGTATTACGAGAGAGAGAAGATGCCAATCTGGTAACAGAATTAATTTCGAAGAAAAACAGCACGGGATCCATCGTTCGGCGGTGGTTTGGCTTCAAGCGGGAAGATGTCGAACAAGTGTGCGGCAAAAGCGTTAAAGTAGCACCCACTGCTAATTTGTAGCATCATTTGAAAAGTCTCCCGCTAAAGAATGAAGAGTGCTTGAAACTGCATGTCGACGTCTCCGTTCGGTGCCATTCCCACAAAATGTTGAAGCACCCATTCCTAGATCGTATGAAAAAAAAGGGGAACATTATCAGCAGACCTATGTAAGCGTCAATATATACCTTGATGGTGCAGAAAAAAGACCATCTATTTTATTAATCGATTTCCGAACTCTAAATGGGTGAATTTTGGTGAATTAAATGCCTTTCTGTTTATCGTTCTGCGGCGATGATGTCAGAAAGTGACGTCGCTGAGGTAACACACCCACCATTTTTGTTTTCTACACATTACAAACACCGGGTCTCAGCTCTGTTATTTTCCGATTTTTTGACTATTTTTTGGAACCTTGGAGACATCATGCCTGGTGGGTGTGTTGTCGGAGGGTGTAACAACACGAACAGGGAGGGATTCAAGTTGCACCACTGGCAAGAAATCTGCCGCCAGACCCCCATTGAATGTACCAGAGTGTCTCCACATTTGACCGGCGGTGCTAAGGCAGACATGGCACAGAGATGTATGGATAACCTGCAGATGCATTTGCAACCATTAAGTCAACGAAATCACAAAGGTGAGTTTTGTTGATGTTGACTGCCAGCTAATCGATGCTAACATGTTATTTACCAGCGGTGCTAAAGCAGACATGGCACAGAGATGTATGGATAACCTGCAGATGCATTTGCAACGATAGTCAACGAAATCACAAAGGTGAGTTTTGTTGATGTTGTTGACTTATGTGCTAATCGGACATATTTGGTTGCGGCGTGACTGCCAGCTAATCGATGCTAACATACTACGCTAATCGATGCTAACATGCTATTTACCGGCGTTGCAAAAGCAGACATGGCACAGAGATACATGGATAACCTGCAGATGCATTTGCAACTATATTACGTTTCCTTCCACCCACATTTAAACAAACACTTACCAATCGAAGGATTTAAGTTGCTCCAGTGTCAAAAGATGCGAAAGTCCTGATCGTTTGGTCCGAACATTTTACCGGCGATGCTAACGCAGCTATTCGGCCATGCTATGGCTATGAATAGCGTCAATAGCTATTCGCTCAATAGCTTCAGTTTCTTCTTCAATATTTTCATACTACAATCATCCGTTTCAATACATGCGTAATCTGTTGAATCGCTTAAGCCGTTGAAATCCGAGTTTGAATCCAAGCTAATGTCACTATATCTTGCTGTGCTATTCGCTATTGTTTGTTTGTATTGGCAGCACTGTGTGACGTCACAGGGAAATGAACAGTGTCTTCGCAGAGAGCGGAAAAAAGGCACTTTAAAGCTTTATTTTAGGGATATTCCGGGACCGGTAAAATTTTGAAAAAAACTTCAAAAAATACAACAAGCCACTGGGAACTGATTTTTATTGTTTTTAACCCTTTTGAAATTGCGATAATGTTCCCCTTTAATAACATCCGTAGTAACCTACCACATAGTGAAGGACATACACTATTTAATTTCCTGTTACACAGCTCATTTTTATTTGAGAGTTATTGAAATATCTTGTGTGACATCATGCACAAAAGTGCACTTTATTTGTTTTAAACTATTGTAGTGGCGTTCTGTACAAAAAGTGCACTTTAATTTTGTGTTGTTTTGATGTCATCTTAGTGACATCATGCACAAAAGTGCACTTTATTTGTTTTAAACTATTGTAGTGGCATTCTGTACAAAAAGTGCACTTTAATTTAGTGTTGTTTTGATGTCATCTTAGTGATATCATGCACAAAAGTGCACTTTATTTGTTTTAAACTATTGTAGTGGCATTCTGTACAAAAAGTGCACTTTAATTTAGTGTTGTTTTGATGTCATCTTAGTGACATCATGCACAAAAGTGCACTAACAGCTTGTTTTAAAATGTCTCTGACAATCTTGCACTTTCTGTTTGGAAATGAAATCTCATTTCAGTCGGCCTTTATTGATTATTTGCAAAAAAAAAAAAAAATAAATGAAGTTTCTCATTTCAAACATAAAGTATCTTGTCTCTGCAGTCTATTCAATTGAATATAAAGTATTTGCAAATCCTGTTTTTATTCACGATTCACCCAAAGTGCCAACTTCACTGATTTGGTGTTTTTGTATTTGCGTACAATTTTTGCAGGTCGACCTTTTTCCACCCAACCCATGTAAGAAAAATCAAAGGGACTTGGGGCTTTCAAACACCCTGCTTATTTCCCAGTCACAGTAAATATGATAATGTTTTTATTGATACGTCAACGGTCCGCCTCATTTTATAGGCTGTCGCTCTGAATTTTATTAGCGGTTTCCTCGCACACACGAGGGAAAATAAAAAGGTCCATTGCTTACGTCCATTTGTTTTAGGAGAACATTCATCATTTTTCTCTCAGTAGGTGCTGAGACTCTGCTATTCTGCAGAAGATTTACAGATGCATACTTAAGTGGGTTTTTTATTCATAAACTACTCTGCAGGATAGCGGACGTTCGAACAATGCTTCCTGTGTGATTAGCTTTTTTTTTTTTTATGCTCGTTCGAATGGTGATTTTAATTCATGAATATTTTATCCAGACAGAAAAACATACTTTAATTGCAAAGCACACTCGAAACATATTTTTTTTAATAGTTTTTTTTTTTTTTCAACAGCCATTGCTTGTATACAAGTGTTGATATTCAACCAAGTGGTTCCTGAATGATGATATGTTATCACTCCTAATGGAGCACTTAAGAAATCAGACTTCGAAAAGGCCAATTTCACCTGCAAAATTGCAGCTATTCTTATTCTCAGGTAAAGTAAAAAAAAGGAATATCAATCAATCAATCAATGTTTATTTATATAGCCCTAAATCACTAGTGTCTCAAAGGGCTGCACAAACCACAACACAAACCACTACGACATCCTTGGTAGGCCCACATATTTTGATACTGTTGTTAGTATTATTCATTTTTGTTTGACTGTTTTCGGAGGGTTTTGTGTCATGTTTGTGTGTCTCCTCAATTGCTCTGTTTCTTGCTATTCTGAATGTTACTGGGTCGGGTTCGGTTTTGGAATTGCAATTGCAATACATGGCCCATACCACCAAATCGGTGCCATTCTTAAATTGTCAAAATAAATATAAATGTCAGTCCTTATTTAACTTTAAATTTGATAATACACACATTGAACTACTTAACATTTGTTTAGGCCCATTTCAGGCAACAAAATTACATGAGTGAATGAGTTGCTGTAGCACAGGGGTCAGCAACCTTTTTGAAAGCAAGAGCTACTTCTTGGGTACTGATTCATGCCAAGGGCTACCAGTTTGATACACACTTAAATACATTGCCAGACTGCTATCCATGCCTTCATCACACACCGGCTAGACTACAACAGTTCACTGTACGTTGGCATTGATCAGGCATCGCTGCCCGTCTCCTCACCAGCATCAAAAAAGGCGAGCACATCACTCCAATCCTGGCCTCACTCCACTGGCTCTCTGTCCATTACCGATTTTAAATTACTTTTAATTGTTTTTAAATCCCTAAATGGTCTGGCCCTACAATACCCGACATCATCATACCCCGTCTAGAGCCCTAAGGTCAGCTGACCGACTGCTGTATGCGGTCCCTAGATTCAGGCTAAAGACCGGAGGGGACTGAGCCTTTTCCGTTGCCGCCCCTAAGCTCTGGAACAGCCTTCCCTTCCACTTTAGGTCAGCCCAAAGCCTGGGGGTTTTCAAAACCCTTCTTAAGACCTACTTCTTCTCGCTGGCCTTTCACCTGAGCTGAGTCGGCCCACTAGGCCACCATTTTCTAGTCCTACCCCCCCCCCCCCCCCCACACACCCCTTCGCTTTAGTTTTATTTTTCTATTTGTCGCACTTTTTATTACTATGATTTTTACTTAGCCATTTTTTTCCTTTTTTTTTCGACCCCTTTTACCGTATTGATTTTAGCACTATTTTGTTCAGCTCATTCAATTTTAGTAGGGCTGTGAATCTTTGGGTGTCCCACGATTCGATTCAATATCGATTCTTGGGGTCACGATTTGATATATCGATTTTTTTCGATTCGATTCTCTATTCAAAAACGATATTTTTCCGATTCAAAAGGATTCCGTATTCATTCAATACATAGATTTCAGCAGGATCTACCCCAGTCTGCTGACATGCTAGCAGAGTAGTAGATTTAAAAAACAAGCTTTTATAATTGTAAAGGACAATGTTTTATCAACTGATTGCAATAATGTAAATTTGTTTTAACTATTAAATGGACCAAAAATATGACTTATTTTATCTTTGTGAAAACATTGGACACAGTGTGTTGTCCAGCTTATGAGATGCCATGCAAGTGTAAGCCACTGTGACACTATTGTTCTTTTATTTAATTTTTTATAAATGTCTAATGATAATGTCAGTGAGGGATTTTTAATCACTGCTATGCTGAAATTATAACTAATATTGATACTGTTGTTGATGATATTCATTTTTGTTTCACTACTTTTGCTTTGTTCTGTGTGGTGTTTGTGTGTCCTCTCAATTGCTCTGTTTATTGGAGTTCTGAGTGTTGCTGGGTCAGGTTTGGTTTTGGAATTGGATTGCATTGTTATGGTATTGCTGGGTATTGTTTTGTTGGATTGATTAACATTTTTTTTTTTTAATCGATTTTTTAACCCTTGTATTATGTTGAAAAAAAAGGGCATTGATTATGTTGCGGGTCATTTTGACCCGTACTGTGTAAATGCACTCGAAACAGTCAAGAAAACAGGTTAAACCAATAACAACTTTATTTTAAGTTATATAAACATTTAGAAAAGTGACATACAATACATTTTTAATTCCAATTGTATTATGTTAAGGGTCAATTTGACCCATTTCAGATTTTGTGTTTATCAAAGTACTAGTTATCCTTTCTTTTTCTTGCTGAAATTTGGTGACTTTTCCTCATCTAGGGTCATGAACTGGTGTGTAAAATCTGGGCATTTTGATGTGTAGTGGAAGGTCTTGCAGAGTTTGTGTACAAAGATGATGTTGCGAGTCATTTTGACCCAGGCGCTTTAAAAATGAGAATCTATTCTGAATCGCACAACGTATTCGTATTCGAATCGATTTTTTTCCAACACCCCTATTGTTAATGTTCTTTTTGTTTTCTGTTTCTGTTACTCTATGCTTTTTTTTTTAAACTATAAAGCACTTTGGTTCAATTTAAAAGTTGTTGTAAACGTGCAATATAAATAAAATTGACTTGACTTGACAGGGTTACAATGAAATACATAATGATAAAATACAGCATTGTTTTGTAGTTTTTACTGATTATTCATGATTTATGTTCCATCACTTTATTAAAAAGGGGACTAAATAGGACTGATCAATAGTCCTGCCGGTCTTCCATGTCCTGACTTATCTCTTTGGAGAGCAACACTGCTGTATCTTTGCTGTTGGAGCCCATGTGGACACAACCATTTGAAGCAATCTTTTTTTCCTCTCTTGCCGGATAAGAATCTCTCTTTTGGCGAAACGATTGGACTTTGTAGTTGGGATTGGAGAGCATTAGCAACTTTCTTTAGCTCCCTGCACTGGCAGCCGACTCGGAAACCAAGAAAGATTAACCATCACACGAGTCCAAACACTGCGACTGCAAACAACAAGACTGCTGTCACATCTTGTTTTCTTGTTTCTTAACACCTGAAATAGAGTAAGTCTTGTTGGAGTCAAAAACTGGTCTTACGGCCATACTACCCAGACCAAAAACTGGTCTTACGGCCATACTACCCAGACCGTGCCAGATCTCGTCCCATGTCGGATGCTAAGCAGCGTCGGACCTGGTTAGTACTTGGATGGGAACTGGCCTGAAAAAAACCTGGTGCTATTTGTTACCTTCCCAGATGGCTTTAGGTCTAGGGATCGTAAGAGAACACAACATACAAGTGTATCAATTAAATGAGGTGTATATTAAAGACAACAAAGCCAAGAATTGAAAACAAAACTAGTCTTAGTGAAAGGTAACCATCAATCATTCTTTATTTATATAGCCCTAAATCACGAGTGTCTGGAAGGGCTGCACAAGCCACAACGACATCCTCGGTTCAGATCCCGCATACGGGCAAGGAAAAACTCAAAACCCAGTGGGATGTCAATGTGAAGGACTATGAGAAACCTTGGAGATGATCACAGATGTGGGTGACACCCCCCCTAGGGGAGACCGGATGCAATGGACGTCGAGTGGGGCTGGCATAATATTGTGAAAGTCCAGTCCATAGTGGATCTAACATAATAGTGAGAGTCCAGTCCATAGTGGATCTAACATAATAGTGAGAGTCCAGTCCATAGTGGATCTAACATAATAGTGAGAGTCCAGTCCATAGTGGATCTAACATAATAGTGAGAGTCTAGTCCATAGTGGATCTAACATAATAGTGAGAGTCCAGTCCATAGTGGATCTAACATAATAGTGTGAGAGTCCAGTCCATAATGGATCCAACATAATAGTGAGAGTCCAGTCCATAGTGGATCTAACATAATAGTGAGAGTCCAGTCCATAGTGGATCTAACATAATAGTGAGAGTCCAGTCCATAGTGGATCCAACATAATAGTGAGAGTCCAGTCCATAGTGGATCCAACATAATAGTGAGAGTCCAGTCCATAGTGGATCTAACATAATAGTGAGAGTCCAGTCCATAGTGGATCTAACATAATAGTGAGAGTCCAGTCCATAGTGGATCTAACATAATAGTGTGAGAGTCCAGTCCCTTGTGGATCTAACATAATAGTGTGAGAGTCCAGTCCATAGTAGATCGAACATAATAGTGAGAGTCCAGTCCATAGTGAGTCCAGCAAGAAGAAAATCCCGAGTGGAGACGGGTCAGCAACGCAGAGATGTCCCCAACCGATGCACAGGGAGATTTATTTATCCATCCATCCATTTTCTACCGCTTATTCCCTTTTGGGGTCGTGGGGGGCGCTGGCGCCTATCTCAGCTACAATCGGGCGGAAGGCGGGACACACCCTGGACAAGTCGCCACCTCATCGCAGGGCCAACACAGATAGACAGACAACATTCACACTCACACACTAGGGTCAATTTTTAGTGTTGCCAATCAACCTATACCTAGATTTATTTATTAAAGGTAAATTGAGCAAATTGGCTATTTCTGGCAATTTATTTAAGTGTGTATCAAACTGGTAGCCCTTGGCATTAATCAGTACCCAAGAAGTAGCTCTTGCTTTCAAAAAGGTTGTTGACCCCTGGGCTAGAGTTTACAAATGATTTTTAAGATGGGACTTAAATACTTCTACTGAGGTAGCATCTCCAACTGTTATCGGGGCCCGGATAGAAAACGGGGTTTCAAACATGCGGCCGTTGTGGTGAAAAAGGAGCTGAGCCGGAAGGCAAAGCTCTCAATTTACCGATCGATCTACGTTCTCATCCTCACCTATGGTCATGAGCTTTGGGTTATGACCGGAACTCAAAGTAAAGCCGCTGCTCCTCCACATGGAGAGGAGCCAGATGCGGTGGTTCGGGCATCTGGTCAGGATGCCACCTGAGCCCCTCCCTAAGGAGGTATTTCGAGCACGTCAGACCGGTAGGAGGCCACGGGGAAGACCCAGAACATGTTGGGAAGACTATGTCTCCCGGCTGGTCTGGGAATGCCTCGGGAAGAGCTGGACGAAGTGGCTGGGGAGAGGAGAGTCTGGGCTTCCCTGCTTAGGCTGTTGCCCCCGCGACCCGACTTTGGATTGAAACAGATGGTTGGAGTAATAAAATATTGAAGAAGAAACTGAAGCTATTGAGCGAATAGCTATTGACGCTATTCATAGCCATAGCATGGCCGAATATCTGCGTTAGCATCGCCGGTAAAATGTGCGGACCAAACGATCAAGACTTTCGCATCTTTTGACACTGGAGCAACTTAAATCCGTCGATTGGTAAGTGTTTGTTTCGCATTAAATGTGGGTGGAAGGAAACGTAATATAGTTGCAAATGCATCTGCAGGTTATCCATACATCTCTGTGCCATGTCTGCTTTAGCACCGCCGGTAAATAGCATGTTAGCATCGATTAGCATAGCATGTTAGCATCGATTAGCGTAGCATGTTAGCATCGATTAGCTGGCAGTCAACATCAACAAAACTCACCTTTGTGATTTCGTTGACTATCGTTGCAAATGCATCTGCAGGTTATCCATACATCTCTGTGCCATGTCTGCCTTAGCATCGCCGGTCAAATGTGGAGACACTCTGGTACATTCAATGGGGGTCTGGCGGCAGACACTTTGGCATCTTGGGGCCAGTGGTGCAACTTGAATCCCTCCCTGTTAGTGTTGTTACACCCTCCGACAACACACCCACCAGGCATGATGTCTCCAAGGTTCCAAAAAATAGTCAAAAAAACGGAAAATAACAGAGCTGAGACCCGGTGTTTGTAATTTGTTGAAAATGAAAATGGCGGCTGTATTACCTCGGTGACGTCACATTCTGACGTCATCGCCTCCAGCGCGATGAACAGAAAGGCGTTTAATTCGCCAAAATTCACACATTTAGAGTTCGGAAATCGGTTAAAAAAAATATGGTCTTTGTTCTGCACCATCAAGGTATATATTGACGCTTACATAGGTCTGCTGATAATGTTCCCCTTTAACGTCCTCCCAGTGCGGTAACACACAACAACAGCAGTCACGTTTTCGTCTACCATAAAGCAGTTTGCCTGCCGTAAACAGCAATGTTGTGACACTCTTAAACAGGAAAATACTGCCATCTACTGTACATGTACCACAACGCCTCCAGGCAACTTCAACCCTTTACTAATACCCTCCTCCATTCACATCTCATTTCCCCGGATTGTAAATAACCTAATGTAAATAATTGAATGTATTTCTAATGTATATACTTGTTCTTATGCTATGTGAACTCACTATGTTCTCTGCTGGCTGTACATATCCTACTAAATAAGACCTACACTGTTTCAATGTCCACATTTCTCTGTTGATGCAATTGTTGATGACTGAAGTACTGATATCAACCAAAGCTCCTCATCCCACCCCCCGGATTGTAAATAATGTCAATAATTCAATGTATATACTATGATGATTAACTTGTGTGATGACTGTATTATGTTGATAGTATATATTTGTACCATGAATTGATGAACGTGGACCCCGACTTAAACAAGTTGAAAAACTTATTGGGGTGTTACCATTTAGTGGTCAATTGTACGGAATATGTACTGAACTGTGCAATCTACTAATAAAAGTATCAATCAATCAATCATGCATATGTGACACTAACATCCACGGCTTTTAGAGAGTGCAGGGCACAGCTGCGCACACAACAGCTGTAAATATACTCCTCCCCTCTTAACCACGACCCAACCACGTCCCGCCCCCAACCACGCCCCCCGCCCCACCCCGCCCCCCACCTCCCGAAATCGGAGGTCTCAAGGTTGGCAAGTATGGCCATGTTGCACCGGGTTTTACTCATAACAATGCCCAAGTTACATCCAATGTCTTCAAAATAGCAAAACGCCACTTGGAAATATGCAAATTAGGGGTCTAGACACACCCAAAAATAAAAATGAGCATTCCAACACATTTCTAATTGGCAAAACACATGAAATAGACACCAAGTCTACATTTGTAGCTCATCTGTTTCCAATGTTGAAGACACAAGCTATTAAAAGTGGCGGCCATATTTGATTGGCCGCTCTGGCGACCCCAAAGGTCACCGGCGTGGGAGCCCTAGCTAAATCATGTAAGTGTGCCCTGAACTACACCTGTGCCAAATTTGGTGCTTTTAGACAAAACTGGACGAAAATATCCCTAAGGGCCTCCGCTATACTGATATACTGAATTGATTGATTGATTGATACTTTTATTAGTAGATTGCACAGTACAGTACATATTCTGTACAATTCACCACTAAATGGTAACACCCCAATAAGTTTTTCAACTTGTTTAAGTCGGGGTCCACGTTAATCAATTCATGGTACAAATATATACTATCAACATAATACAGTCATCACACAAGTTAATCATCATAGTATATACATTGAATTATTGACATTATTTACAATCCGGGGGGTGGGATGAGGAGCTTTGGTTGATATCAGTACTTCAGTCATCAACAATTGCATCAACAGAGAAATGTGGACATTGAAACAGTGTAGGTCTTATTTAGTAGGATATGTACAGCCAGCAGAGAACATAGTGAGTTCACATAGCATAAGAACAAGTATATACATTAGAAGTACATTTGGGTTGTTTATAATCCGGGGAGATGGGATGTGAATGGAGGAGGGTATTAGTAAAGTGTTGAAGTTGCCTGGAGGTGTTGTTTTAGAGAAGTTTTGAAGGAGGCTAGAGATGCACTTACTTTTATACCTGTTGGGAGTGCATTCCACATTGATGTGGCATAGAAAGAGAATGAGTTAAGACCTTTGTTAGATCAGAATCTGGGTTTAACGTGGTTTGTGGAGCTCCCCCTGGTGTTGTGGTTATGGCGGTCATTTACGTTAAGGAAGTAGTTTGACATGTACTTCGGTATCAGGGAGGTGTAGCGGATTTTATAGACTAGGCTCAGTGCAAGTTGTTTGACTCTGTCCTCCACCCTGAGCCAGCCCACTTTGGAGAAGTGGGTTGGATTGAGGTGTGATCTGGGGTGGAGGTCTAAAAGTAACCGGATTAGCTTATTCTGGGATGTTTGGAGTCTAGATTTGAGGGTTTTGGAGGTGCTGGGGTACCAGGAGGTGCAAGCGTAATCGAAGAAGGGTTGAATGAGAGTTCCCGCTAGAATCTTCAAGGTGCTTTTGTTGACCAGAGAGGAGATTCTGTAGAGGAATCTCGTTCTTTGGTTGACCTTTTTGATCACCTTGGTTGCCATTTTATCACAGGAAAGATTAGCCTCTAGAATGGAAGCTAGGTAGGTGATGTCATCCTTCCTGGTGATAACAATGTCACCCACTTTTATTGTGAAGGTCTTAAGTGTTGTACATGCATGCACATGTTTTTTAAATTGCATTTTTAGGGACCTATGTCCTTTTGGGACAGAGGACCCTATTGAATTTCTAAGGTTTTATTATTATTATCATCATTCTTTATTATTATTCCGCCGTCTCTTTGAGCTGTAATTTGACCCCCCTAACATGATTCAAAACTCACCAAGTTTCACACACACATCAGGACTGGCGACAATTGCGTTGTAATAAAAAAAAAAAATGAAACATGAAACCAAAACTTCTATGTAGGTCTCAGTTAGACCTATATTTCATATACTAATACCTCCCAGCTAAAATAAAAATGAAGTTTGCAATTCCCCCTTCAATACAAAAGTTGGGTAAAAAAAAATGTCTTTTTTTTTTTCAAACTTTATCTCCTCTGAGGCCTTTTGTCGTTTCCGCTTCTAATAAACACAGAAGAGAGATTGAACCCTTCTGATTAAAAGTTGATGAAAGAGTTTTAATTACTACCCCGGTTTGGATTTTATGTGCGTTGTTGCAGTTGCGCTAATGTTGTCACAAGATGGCGGCTTCCTGCTCAGAGCAGCATAGCTCGGTTGGTAGAGCGGCCGTGCCAGCAACTTGAGGGTTGCAGGTTCGATTCCCTCTTCCGCCATCCTAGTCACTGCCGTCGTGTCCTTGGGCAAGACACTAAGATCTTGTTAACAGAAATAGTGCTTTTTACATGGAATATGCAATATTTAAGGATGTAATAATGAATCTAGCCCAAGTCAAAAAAAGACCCCCATGGATTGACGGGGGTCCACATTTCTGACACATCTGAGACTAACATGTTTTTATGCATGGATGGTCAAAGTACAGACTGTTTTTCTCATTCTGTGAGAAGTCCAACAGCGATGATGGAAGCGTCCTGTGATGGTAAAACTAAAGCAAAGGGGAGATTCAAGAAAGCAAGCAGTGATGAGACGTTGAGGGGCTTCCTAAGATGGCTTGGTGGTAAAAAAAACAAAAAAAAAACATCGTTACGGGACATGAAATGCTGTGTGAAACTTCAGACAGCCACAAAAACTTGACTGGCGGAATCTGACTTTGAGGGACGGAAAGAGAAATAAAAGGAGATGGGTGCTGTCAGCGCATCCGAGAGATGAAAAGGGAAGAAAGGAGGAGATGCGGTGGAAAGTGAATCAGAAATGCCTGCAGGAATATTTTATTTATTTCTTGCATTCATTAAATAAAGGACATGATATCACTTGGGGCTTCTAAATGAGATCTCCCACCAAGGCAGAATCAACACAGGCAGGCTTATGAAAAGGCTGCACTGATGGAAAGCCTCTAATGCAGTAATGTGAGAACAACAGCAAATATCATTAAAGCAGAATTAAAACAAAAGGAGTGCACTGCCTCTGTGGCAAAAGAAGCTTCCATGCAATGATGACAAATAACAAACAAAAAAGTGAGGCTTTCTTTTTGCTTCCCATCTCCATCCTTTCATCACTTAGCTTGTCTTGTAACTCTTTGCTCCTCCGTCATTGAGCCTGGTGAGCATTTTCAAAACGCAATTATTTCTACATGCACTTTCGCAGAGTTATTACGTTTCTTTGGTCTTTTTCAAAGCCAATCCAATTCGGTGTGAGTAATTTGTCCTAAAATAACCTCTTCGAAATCAATTGTATTGAATCCTTGTTTGTAGTACAGAGACTGCTTTGAATTGTATCCTTGTTTGTAAAACAAGAGACTGCTTTCTCAATCCTGGCCTAGGAACCCAGCATTAATGTACAAACCCCGTTTCCATATGAGTTGGGAAATTGTGTTAGATGTAAATATAAACAGAATACAATGATTTGCAAATCATTTTCAAGCCATATTCAGTTGAATGCGCTACAAAGACAACATATTTGATGTTCAAACCCAAACTTTTTTTTTCTTAGAACTTCATGACTGCAACACGTGCCAAAGTAGTTGGGAAAGGGCATGTTCACCACTGTGTTACATCACCTTTTCTTTTAACAACACTCAATTTGGGATCTGAGTAAACTAATTGTTGAAGCTTTGAAAGTGGAATTCTTTCCCATTCTTGTTTTATGTAGAGCTTCAGTCCTTCAACAGTCCGGGGTCTCCGCTGTCGTATTTTACGCTTCATAATACGCCACACATTTTAGATGGGAGACAGGTCTGGACTGCAGGCGGGCCAGGAAAGTACGCGCACTCTTTTTTCCCGAAGCCGCGCTGTGACAACATTCACACTCACATTCACACACTAGGGACCATTTAGTGTTGCCAATCAACCTATCCCCAGGTGCATGTCTTTGGAAGTGGGAGGAAGCCGTAGTACCCAGGACTACTCAGGACCTTCGTATTGTGAGGCAGACGCAGTAACCCCTCTTCCACCGTGAAGCCCGTAGAACAAATGAAACGTGAACAAATAAACAACATATTTGAACTCACAATTTGTAGCACACATCCGACGCCGTCCGTATAAGCCAGTGGTACCGTCGTAGTCGGTTGATTCGTGTAAAAGTGGCGGGCAAACCGTTTCAACGCCCAGGACAGCTTAGCTCGCTTCCGGTGTCGGCCGACCTTGTCTCACAAGAGCTAGCTTCTCCTAAATATCCTTCTTGAAAATGCCATTGCAAATACATATCTGCCACCGAATCAACATTTTGCTCTCTTTCTTTGTGGGTTAAAAAAGTGAGTACCGCTATGGCTCTGGTGCCACTTCCTGTTTTCACAACTTCTGATTGGATGCTCACTTGGGATTTACCAAGTGAGTATCCAATCACAGAACGCGTAAATATCACGTTCAATGTGAGGCCAGCTAGAAGACCTTACTGATAACAACTTGTGATCTGATTGGCTACCGCAATTATCCATCAACCGTATGTGCCCGTTCACTTACAGTGCACAGACGCCCGCATTTTGACTCTGAACGCCCAGGGCAGATTTGGTACAGCATGGCAAAACTAAAGCTAGCTGAATTTTGATTTGATACAAACTGCAAACTAAAAACAACAGCACTGGAAGAAGCATATTATGACATGAAGAGAATATGAATATTTTCAGATGTTTAGGGCAAGTACATTGAAAATGACTTATCTCTAATTACGATCGTGATTTCTGGTTATGTTTGGCCAGCAGAGAAGGTCTTGCTGGCCCTGATGGCCCACTACTGTTTTTAAGTGAAATACCACGTACCAACTGTGGAGGATGAGAATGAGACTCTGTCCCAGGTGGAGGAGTTCAAGTGTCTAGGGGTCTTGTTCACGAGTGAGGGAAAGATAGAGAAGGAAATCAGCCGCAGAATCGGAGCAGCTGTGGCAGTGTTGTAGTCTCTCTGCCGCACTCTTGCGACAAAACGAGAACTGAGCCAGAAGGCAAAGCTCTCAGTTTACCAAGCTATCTACATTCTTACTCCAACTGATGGTCATGAAGTGTGGGTCATGACTCAAAGAATAAGATCGAAAGATAAGATGATTTTCCTCAGAAGGTTGGCTGGCATCTCCCTTAGAGATAGAGTGAGAAGTTTAGTCACCCGAGAGAGACTCGGATTAGAGCCACTGCTTCTTCACTTGGCCTAGTGGTTAGAGTGTCCGCCCTGAGTTCGGTAGGTTGTGGGCTCAAACCCCGGCCGAGTCATACCAAAGACTATAAAAATGGGACCCGTTACCTCCCTGCTTGGCATTCAGCATTGAGGGGTTGGAATTGGGGGTTAAATCACCAAAAAATGATTCCCGGGACTGCTCCCCTCACCTTCCAGGGGGTGATCAAGGGTGATGGGTCAAATGCAGAGAATAATTTCACCGCATCTACTATGTGTGTGACAATCATTGGTACTTTAACTTGAACTTTAACTTGGAAAGGAGCCAGCTTAGGTGGTTCGGGCATCTCGTGCGGATGCCTCACGAGCGTCTCCCTAGAGAGGTCCTCATTGCACATCCCATTGGGAGGAGACCCTGCGGCAGGCCAATGACCAAATGGGGGGATTATATCTCCTCTCTGGCCTGGGAACGCTTCAGGATTCCCCAGGAGGGAGTTGCTAATGTCTCTCTGGTGAGGGAAGTCTGGGGGTCTCTGTTGGAGCTGTTGTCCCCATGACCCGATTCCAGATAAGCGGTTGAAGATGGACTGTAGAGGAGCATGGAACAAGAAAATGAAAAAGACAGTTGATTTTCCCTAACTACTTGCCTGCAACCATGGCCTTGGCAAAAGTTTCAAGAGTTGATTTTTCCCTGGGCATCACTCATATGCTGTGACTGACCTGCTTTCCAATTCAAAACTGTTTTCGGGCTGCGTTCCAGCCGATACTCCCCATTTACCTGACAATAATATACTGATTATTGCTCTTGTTTAGTAGCATGGCATCTATATCACTTCTGACAGTCTTCTTTTCTCCCCTCACGCTCGCAGTGAGCGTACTGCAGCTCTCTCTTAAATGGATTAATGCTGCAAAGGAAGCGGCCGGGCTCGGCGCGGGTGTGTGAGAGGCGTGTGACTGATGGAATTAACCGTCACCACGACGGGGGCAGGGTGGTTGAATGTGGGTGTTGAGCAGTGACTGATGGAACAGTCTGTTGCTGGAGGCAAAGAATGCATGAGGGAATGTGATTGATAAAGCAAACACTTGGCATCAAGGCTGGAAATAGCTGACGTACGGAAGGGAGGGTTCTGACCTTGACTGCAGGGGTCAAAGGGAAACGTGACAAAGGTATAATGCCGGTATGATTGAACAAGGATTGTTAAGCGGAAAATATGTTGCAAACTACATGCGGAACTTCCCTGCAGGCTTCAAAGAGACGTACAGTGGGGCAAAAAAGTATTTAGTCAGCCAGCGATTGTGCAAGTTCTCCCACTTCAAATGATGACAGAGGTCTGTCATTTTCATCATAGGTACACTTCAACTGGGAGAGACAGAATGTGAAAAAAAATCCAGGAATTCACATTGTAGGAATTTTAAAGAATTTATTTGTAAATTATGGGGGAAAAGAAGTATTTGGTCAACCATTCAAAGCTCTCACTGATGGAAGGAGGTTTTGACTCCAAATCTCAGGATACATGGCCCCATTCATTCTTTCCTTAACACGGATCAATCGTCCTGTCCCCTTAGCAGAAAAACTGCCCCAAAGCATGATGTTTCCACCCCCATGCTTCACAGTAGGTATGGTGTTCTTGGGATGCAACTCAGTATTCTTCTTCCTCCAAACACCACCAGTTGAGTTTATACCAAAAAGTTATATTTTGGTTTCATCTGACCACATGACATTCTCCCAATCCTCTGCTGTATCATCCATGTATCCATTTTGGTATCAACTCAACTGGTCGTGTTTGGAGGAAGAAGAATACTGAGTTGCATTCCAAGAACGCCATACCTACCAGTGTTTCCTACAGGTCAGGCATCTATTTGTGATGGTGTGGTCGCGCGGCAGGGGGACGGTGGTAGCGGCGGCGATGACCAAGAAGAATGCGGAGTTGGAATATAATTACAACCAGAGGTGGGTAGCAACGCGCTACATTTACTGTGTTACATCTACTTGAGTAATTTTTGGGATAAATTGTACTTCTAAGAGTAGTTTTTATGCAACATACTTTTACTTTTACTTGATTATATTTATAGAGAAGAAACGCTACTTCTACTCCGCTCCATTTATCTACAATCGGCTCGCTACTTTTTTTTTTATTGATCTGTTAATGCACGTTTTGTTTGTTTTGATTTTGTCAGACACACGTTCAAAGTAGGAACTACGCATGCCTGCATTTCACCAATCACATGCAGTCACTGGTGACGTTGGACCAATCAAACAGAGCCAGGCGGTCACATGACCGTCACACGTCGAATCCGACCTAAAAAAGTTGAAAAACTTATTGGGGTGTTACCATTTAGTGGTCAATTGTACAGAATATGTACTGTACTGTGCAATCTACTAATAAAAGTTTCAATCAATCAATCAATCGATGAATGCCTACTGAACCTATGGGGCTGTTAAGTTATTGTGGCTCAATTTGCCTGAATTTTTTTTAATTTTCATGTATTATTATTTAATATATATTATTGTTTTAGTTGCTTAAGAGATATTCCTGGCGCTGAATTTGCTCATTGCTATTTTTATGTTTTTGTGCATTATTTTTTGCCGTAATCAGGTTACTCATCAGTTACTCAGTACTTGAGTAGTTTTTTCACAACATGCTTTTTACTTTTACTCAAGTAAATATTTGGATGACAACTCCTTACTTTTACTTGAGTAATAAATCTCTAAAGTAACAGTACTCTTACTTGAGTACAATTTCTGGCTACTCTACCCACCTCTGATTACAACACTTCATGTACATATTTATATAATATTTACATATTTGTATAATATGTAACTACAAGCTCCATTTACAGACAGAGACCCATTGCTTTTATGAGCGGCCGAGCAAGTCAAAAGCCGAAAAAAAAAAATATATATATATATGTATATATTTTTTTTAAATGTTTTCATTTGTGGCGGCTGTAATTGTGGCGGGCCGCCACAAATAAACAAATATGTGGGAAACCCTGCCTACTGTGAAGCATGGGGGTGGAAACATCATGCTTTGGGGCTGTTTTTCTGCTAAGGGGACAGGACGATTGATCCGTGTTAAGGAAAGAATGAATGGGGCCATGTATCCTGAGATTTGGAGCCAAAACCTCCTTCCATCAGTGAGAGCTTTGAATGGTTGACCAAATACTTATTTTACCCCATCATTTACTAATAAATTATCTAAAATTCCTACAATGTGAATTCCTGGATTTTTTTTCCACATTCTGTGTCTCCCAGTTGAAGTGTACCTATGATGAAAATGACAGACCTCTGTCATCATTTGAAGTGGGAGAACTTGCACAATCGCTGGCTGACTAAATACTTTTTGGCCCCCCTGTATGTGTTCAGTGGCATGTGTACAGAGGAAGGCCACCGCAGCCCTAGGATTGATGGCTTTTTTTCGGTGAGGCCATATAGAGCGCACTCACTGCACATCAGATGGAAGGATGCAACATTCTACTGTTCATTTAGCTTACTTAGCAGCCGACAGACTTCATTGTCGCTGTTGGGGGGAAAAAAGATTCCAAGAAGAATGCACACTTGAACGCTCAATAAGTGAGTTCCAGGTAGCCGTGGTCATTGCTCCTGTTAGTTTCTAACCGTGCCCTTGCCGGACTCCGCTCTGTTTTAGTCCTGTGTCGTTGCACAACTCGGGATACATTTCAATTCAATTTCACACTTGCCAGCCGCTAGAATGTTCCTAATTCAATTTGTGCTGTTTAAGGAAGCAGAGGCTTGCTCTCCGAGGGGAAGTTTAGTGTGCGTGAGGATAAATGTCCATTTCGGTTTTGGTCTACAGTATGAGCCACAGTGGGCTCTGTAATGCACTAAATAGTTACGCAAACCCTTAAAGCTGCAACAAAATAGCCAGTGGGAACTCATGATTGGATTTACAGCAGCGACAAAAAAATTGATATTTCAGAATGCAATTTAAAGGCCTACTGAAATGAGATGTTCTTATTTAAACGGGGATAGCAGGTCCATTCTATGTGTCATACTTCATCATTTCGCCATATTGCCATATTTTTGCTAAAAGGATTTAGTAGAGAACATCCACGATAAAGTTTGCAGCTTTTGGTCGCTAATAAAAAAGCCTTGCCTGTACCGGAAGTAGCAGACGATGTGTGCGTGATGTCACGGGTTGTGGAGCTCCTCACATCCTCACATTGTTTATAATCATAGCTACCAGCAGCAAGTGCGATTCGGACCGAAAAAGCGACGAGTTCCCCATTAATTTGAGCGAGGATGAAAAATTAGCGGATGAGGAAAGTTAGAGTGAAGCACTAAAAAAAAAAAAAGGAAGAAAAGAAAAGGCGACGGCAGTGTGAGCGATTCAGATGTAATTAAACACATTTACCAGGATAATTCTGGAAAATCCCTTATCTGCTTATTGTGTTAATAGTTTTTAGTGAGATTATAAAATCATACCTGAAAGTCGGAGGGCTGCGGTGTCTCTGTGAGAAGCCAGCCAAGATCACAGCTGCCTTTTTGACAGCTACCAGAGGAGGCCGCATAATTCACTCAAGTCTCCGGTAAGAGCCGACTTAATATCACAATTTTCCCATCCAAAAACTTGCTGGTTGACGTAGAGACACATGTTCACTTGACCGCTCTGTCTTAAAGCTTCACAACAAACAAGGAAAGACCGGCTGTGTTTCGGTTGCTAAAGGCAGCTGGAATCCACCGCTTTCCACCAACAGCATTCTTCTTTGACGTCTCCATTATTAATTGAACAAATTGCAAAAGATTCAGCAACACAGATGTCCAAAATACTGTGTAATCATGCGATGAAAAGAGATGACTTTTAGCCGTAAGTGGTGCTGGGCTAATATGTCCGCTACAACCCGAGACGTCACAAACACACGTCATCATTCTGCGACGTTTTTAACAAGAAACTCCGCGGGAAATTTAAAATCGTAGATTAGTAAACTAAACCGGCAGTTTTGGCATGTGTTGCAATGTTAATATTTCATCATTGATATATAAATAAACAAGGCGCTCTTAATCCTTCTAATTTTCTCAAAACTCGACAGTGCGCCTTTTAACCCGGCGCACCTAATGTACGGAATCATTTTGGTTGTGCTTACCCACCTTGGAAGCTATTTTATTTCGTACATGGTGAAATGATGTGTGACCAGTAGATGGCAGTCACACGTACGAGATATGTATGTGAATTGATTAACGTGGACTCCGACTTAAACAAGTTGAAAAATGTATTCGGGTGTTACCATTTAGTGGTCAATTGTACGGAATATGTACTGTACTGTGCAATCTACTAATAAAAGTTTCAATCAATCAAAAGTGTAGACTGCAATATGACTCTAATAAACACCAACATTTCTTATGTTTCATTGAAAATATAGAAAGTGCTCAAACATCTATCAAAATGTTTTAGTACAACTTTGGTAAGCAATGAAGCCACACTGCTTGATGGATTGTACTGTGCTCTTCATACGAGTATTATTACGGTGTGTGTGTGTGTGTGTGTGTGTGTGTGTGTGTGTGTGTGTGTGTGTGTGTGTGTGTGTGTGTGTGTGTGTGTGTGTGTGTGTGTGTGTGTGTGTGTGTGTGTGTGTGTATAAGGTAAGACATTACCCGGCGTTTTGTTTCGCAATATTATGCAAAAGCAACTTTTGTTATCTCCTAGTACCTGCTTATCTGTATTTGGGATCTGCATAATTGCAGTCCTTTGAGACACTTGTGATTTAGGGCTATATAAACAAACATTGATTGATAATTCCTGAAAATTAGCTCGCGTCCGCCTTTTTAGCATTAAGGATGCAATATATACATACAGCTAGCCTAAATAGCATATTAGCATCGATTAGCTTGCGGTCATGGATTGACCAAAAATGCGTGATAAACACTCCAGCAAATCAATAAAATAAACAAAGCTCATCTTCTCTGCATTCACGCACAGCATAAAAAGTTTGGTGGACAAAATGAGACAAAGAAGGAGTGGCATAAAACATGTCTTTTTTGTGGCAGCGTCGGAGAAAGTTGTACATGTAAACAAATTAAGATGAGTTCAAAGATCGTTGAAATTGGTAGGAAAAAAAACGATGCTTGCCAAATAGTCATCAGTGAAGCATGCTTAACATAAACAGTAGGATTTTTAACAATTAGGGTGGTTTGTGTCATGTTTGTTCCCCTACAGAAGATATATTCAAACAAAAAAATATTTTATATATATGTATAAATTAGAGATGTCCAATAATATCTTTTTTTGCCGATATTGTCCAACTGTTAATTACCGTTCTAATATCAACATTCCTCTGTGATATCACTGAGTGCAAAACCAAATTCTCCCTATTTATTTAATAGCAAACATGTTTGCATAAAAAAAAAAAAAAAAGGCATGTTGTGTCAGAGTTATTTGTTGTCGAACCCCAAGATGCAGAGATGGAGGCAGGCATTGGATCTGATGACATGATTTAATATAAAAAATAGAACAAGAACAAACAAAAAGCACGCACGTGGGCGGAATAACAAACTAAGGGAGCTAGCACTGGGAGCTAGAAAAACAAAAAGGAACTTTGGCATGGAAGCTAGTGGAAAACAAACAGAAAAACTGGAAATAGCTAATGCTAACAGAAACAGCTTACCGCTACCACAACCAGGACAAAATGTAGCACGACAAGTAGTAGCTGTAACAAAATGACGCGACAGGTAATACGACAAGACTGACATGTGGCAACGACAATGCAATATCAATCAATGTTTATTTATATAGCCCCAAATCACAAATGTCTCAAAGGACTGCACAAATCATTATGACTACGACATCCTCGGAAGAACCCACAAAAGGGCAAGGAAAACTCACACCCAGTGGGCAGGGGGAATTCACACCCAGTGGGACGCCAGTGACAATGCTGACTATGAGAAACCTTGGAGAGGACCTCAGATGTGGGCAACCCCCGCCCTCTAGGGGACCGAAAGCAATGGATGTGGAGCGGGTCTAACATGATACTGTGAAAGTTCAATCCATAGTGGCTCCAAGACAGCCGCGAGAGTTCAGTTCAAAGCGGATGCAAGACAGCAGCGAGAGTCCCGTCCACAGGAAACCATCCCAAGCGGAGGCGGATCAGCAGCGTAGAGATGTCCCCAACCGATATACAGGCGAGCGGTCCATCCTGGGTCTCGACTCTGGACAGCCAGTACTTCATCCATGGTCATCGGACCAGACACCCTCCACAAGGGAGGGGGGGGGACATAGGAGAAAAAAGAAAAGAAGCGGCAGATCAACTGATCTAAAAAGGAGGTCTCTTTAAAGGCTAGAGTATACAAATGAGTTTTAAGGTGAGACTTAAATGCTTCTACTGAGGTGGCATCTCGAACTGTTACCGGGAGGGCATTCCAGAGTACTGGAGCCCGAACGGAAAACACTCTATAGCCCGCAGACTTTTTTTGGGCTTTGGGAATCACTAATAAGCCGGAGTCCTTTGAACGCAGATTTCTTGCCGGAATATAACACAATACAATGATCCAACAAACTGACACAAGACAAAGCAGGTACAAATAGGAGCAGGCTGATTGGAAACAGGTGTGGCCAGGTGCCAATCAGCCGCAGCTGAGGAGGAACACAGCACTCAGGGAACAAGACAGGAAGCTGACAAAATAAGAGCACTAGACAGGAAGTAAAGACAGGAGATACTAAACACAGAGGAAACAGACACATGCAGAGGAAAAAACTAAAACATGGACAAACTGTTAGGGGAAAGTTTGACATGTGGAATTTAAATCTTTGATCCGACTTGGCCAAACTGAAGCCTGGCCTCTTGCTCGACAGCATGAATTACATCCTCAGGCAGGGTTTACAGATGCAGGGTCAAACAAACATCCCTGCCAGAAGGAGCAGTTTTGCATAATTGTTTGCATGTGCTCTGCTGACATTTCCTTAATGACAGGAAGCCAAAGCTACGTGTCATTGGCTCTTGAAGTCTCCCTCCTTGCCTTTGCATCAATTGTAAATGTGTCTCCTGCTTCACTCAGGTGGACAGGTGTTGGCAGGATGGGGACAGCTTCTCAATAATCTTTGCCTCTCACCATGATTTTGCCCACAGGCGTACATGCATTATGTAAATCCACTGTCTGGAGATTTGGCCGACAGCTCTGTTTTTCCGCTGTTATCAGCAAAAGACAGGGGGAGGTCAAAATATTTGTTTTGGAGTGTCTTCAATCATTTAGGTGAGAGGGTTCCTTGGACTTGCATTGACCTGGATTGGCTGTTTCTGGTTTAGCTCATATAACCCAGTGTGTCTCTGACAATGTCCCCCATGTAAGGGTTCACTGACTCAGGCGTACAGCTTGTAGATCAGGGGTCTCAAACTCAATTTACCTGGGGGCCACTGGATGTAGAAACTGGTTGAGGCTGGGCCACAAGAAAAAAATTCTTAAAATAATCTAATCTTAATGAATCCACCTTCTTTGAATGGCTTTCCGGCCCAAGCAACATATTTGCCAATTCTCGCGATCTTTCTGGGAAACCGCCCTAATATCAGTGCCCCTCCCGAGAATCTCTCAGGGTAATCATTCGCCCGGTTTTCACCCGGTCAGCAATTTTTAGGGCGTGACGTGCTGGTAACGTCTTAAGAGTCCTCTACACCTGCCGTCTAATTCGCTTTTCCACCACCGAAACAGTGTGCCGATCCATTAACAAACTATATGAGGCTTCTTCAGTTCCACAGAACAGACTGCAAGACATATTTGGTCAACATCCATACAGGTCACACTGAGGGTGGTCGTGGACCCCGACTTAAACAAGTTGAAAAACTTATTCGGGTGTTACCATTTAATGGTCAATTGTACGGAATATGTACTGAACTGGGCAATCTACTAATAAAAGTATCAATCAATCAATCAAAAGTATGAAACACTTTAACACTGTTACAAATATGCGCCACACTGTGAACCCACACCAAACAAGAATGACAAACACATTTTGGGAGAACATCTGCACTGTAACACAACATAAACACAACAGAAAAAATACCCAGAATCCAATGCAGCCCTGAGGGTGGCCATGGACCCCGACTTAAACAAGTTGAAAAACTTATCGGGGTGTTACCATTTAGTGGTCAATTGTACGGAATATGTACTGTACTGTGCAATCTACTAATAAAAGTATCAATCAATCAATCAATCAATCAATCAAAAGTATGAAAAACTTTAACAGTGTTACAAATATGCGCCACACTGTGAACCCACACCAAACAAGAATGACAAACACATTTTGGGAGAACATCTGCACTGTAACACAACATAAACACAACAGAAAAAATACCCAGACTCCAATGCAGCCCTGAGGGTGGCCGTGGACCCCGACTTAAACAAGTTGAAAAACTTATTGGGGTGTTACCATTTAGTGGTCAATTGTATGGGATATGTACTGTACTGGGCAATCTACTAATACAAGTATCTATCAATCAATCAATCAATCAATCAATCAATCAAAAGTATGAAAAACTTTAACACTGTTACAAATATGCGCCACACTGTGAACCCATACCAAACAAGAATGACAAACACATTTTGGGAGAACATCTGCACTGTAACACAACATAAACACAACAGAAAAAATACCCAGAATCCAATGCAGCCCTGAGAATGGCCGTGGACCCCGACTTAAACAAGTTGAAAAACTTATTGGGGTGTTACCATTTAGTGGTCAATTGTACGGAATATGTACTGTACTGTGCAATCTATTAATAAAAGTATCAATCAATCAATCAATCGAAAGTATGAAACACTTTAACACTGTTACAAATATGCGCCACACTGTGAACCCACACCAAACAAGAATGACAAACACATTTTGGGAGAACATCTGCACTGTAACACAACATAAACACAACAGAAAAAATACCCGGAATCCAATGCAGCCCTAACTCTACAATAGGAGCCGGGGGCGTACAATGTAGCCTGGAATAGTTAGGGCTGCATTGGATTCTGGGTATTTGTTCTGAAGTGTTTATGTTGTGTTACAGTGCGGATGTTCTCACAAAATGTGTTTGTCATTCTTGTTTGGTGTGGGTTCACAGTGTGGCGCTGTGACGGACTAAATGGGGCGGTATAGCTCGGTTGGTAGAGTGGCCGTCTCAGCAACTTGAGGGTTGCAGGTTTGATTCCCGCTTCCGCCATCCTAGTCACTGCCGTTGTGTCCTTGGGCAAGACACTTTACCCACCTGCTCCTAGTGCCACCCACACTGGTTTAAAAATGTAACTTAGATATTGGGTTTCACTATGTAAAGTGCTTTGAGTCACTAGAGAAAAGCGCTATATAAATATAATTCACTTCACTTCCCAGCCATCCTCGTGTGGGTTGCGGTGACACTGGACACACGACGCGTCGTAGCAGGTTTGATTTACTTTTATTGTTTCGCACAACCTTTCTTCGGGCCAGTCGGGCGCCCATTTCTGCTTCCTGGTCGCGTTGCACCTTTCGGTGCTCGCCTGCTGCGTCCGTGGCGGGGACTCATCTTGGCGTGCTCCGTTGTCGCGCTCGTGGTCGGGTTGTCATGGTTTCCTCCTCTCTCTCTCTCTCTCGATCGTGCCCCCTTCGCCTCTTTTAAAGTCTAGGAGCAGATGCGCAGATTGTGAGCAGGTGTGTGTCCTACGCACCTGACTCGAATTGCCGTCCTGCCGCTCCGCGTGCGTCACGCGTCTCCTCGCCGCCGCCTCCTGGCCTCCATTCTGGTCCCGAACGCCTCTGTCCGCCCGCTGTCGGCCCGTCGGCTGCGTCTCTCCACAGGCGCATATTTGTAACAGTCTTAAAGTTGTTTATACGGCCACCCTCAGTGTGACCTGTATGGCTGTTGACCAAGTATGGCTTGCAGTCGCATAACACATCTACAGAAGTCTAATACATCTTGTGCCTGGACTGGCACGCTGTTGGTACAGGTTGTAGATGTCAGTGTCTCCACGGTACCCCCTAAATATTGTAATTCGTGTAAAACTCGGGGAAAGTTTACCAAAAAATGGGAGCCTCCCAGAAAAATGGAGGGTATCCAAACATGACGCTGCAAAGCACCATTCATATAGAACTCGCCGGCCGCACCAACAGTACATTTTCACATCAAGATGCGGGCCGCAAAATGTCTCGCGGGCCGCGTGTTTGAGACCCCTGTTGTAGATGATGCTGGACGTAAGGCTAGATTTTATTGCATTACCAGATCATCGCATCTATAGTAAGTTAGAGATGTCAAATAACATCGGCCTGCTGATAAATGCTTCAAAATGTAATATCGGAAATGATCGGTATCAGTTTCAACCTCCCGAATTTTAGTGCTCCACCCGAAAATCTCCCGGGGGAAATGTTCTCCCGATTTCTACCCGGATAACATTATTGGGTGCATGCCTTTAAAGGCCTACTGAAATGAGATTTTTTTTAATTTAAACGATTTCCCCCTTAATTTGAGCGAGGATGAAATATTTGTGGATGAGGATAGTCGGAGAGAAGGACTAGAAGAAAAAAAAAAGACGAGGGCAGTGGGATTCAGATGTTACTAAACACATTTACTAGGATAATCCTGGAAAATCCCTTATCAGCTTATTGTGTTACTGGTTTTTTAGTGAGATTATATAGTCGTACCTGAAAGTCGGAGGGGTGTGGTGACCGCCAGTGTCTTTGAGGGAAGCAGTGGAGGAGCCGAGAAAGTCGCAGCTGCCTCTTTGACAGCTGCAGGAGGAACGACACAAGCTCTGCTCATGTTTACGGTAAGAGCCGACTTATTACCACAATTTGGTTGACGTGTGGTAAAGAAACACGTTCGCTTGACCGCTCTGTTCCATAGTAAAGCTTCACAACAAACAAAGAAACACCGGCTCTGTCTGTGTTGCAATACACCGCTTTCCACCAACATCTTTCTTCTTTGACGTCTCCATTATTAATTGATCAAACTGCAAAAGATTCAGCAACACAGATGTCCAGAATACTGTGTAATTATGCGGTAAAAACAGACTACTTTTAGGCGTGATCGGTGCTGGGAGAACATGTCCGCTACCAGCGGTGACGTCATGCGCACACGTCATTATACGCGACGTTTTCAACAGGATACCTCGCAGGAAATGTAAAATTGCAATTTAGTAAACTAAACCGGCCGTATTGTCATGTGTTGCAATGTTAATATTTCATCATTGATATATAAACTATCAGACTGTGTGGTCGCTAGTAGTGGCTTTCAGTAGGACTTTAACATGCGAGAAACCACTTCTGGTGTGCGCGTGGGCTTGGTTTTTAGGGCGAGGTACTGGTGTGTGTTCGAGTGAGTCACCTAATGGATTTTCATTTGCAATGTACACACTTTCTCAAGCAGGGTAGTAGAAGAGTTCAAGCCTTAAGCAGTGAGTCTGAAATTGGGCAGCGCTTCTTATGGCACAATTTAAATGCAGTAAAGCAGGGGAGAAGTGACTTGAGTGTCGGGATTTGTGTGTTTGAATATCAGGGATGTGTCATCACATTGGTGGTGATGTTTAAAATCCTTAAAGTCCTACTGAAAGCCACTACTAGCGACCACGCAGTCTGATAGTTTATATATCAATGATGAAATATTAACATTGCAACACATGCCGATACGGCCGCTTTAGTTTACTAAATTGCAATTTTAAATTTCGCGCAAAGTATCCTGTTGAAAACGCGTGCACGTGACATCTCGGATTGTAGCGGACATTTTTTTCCAGCCTGATCCCAGCTATACGTAGTCTGCTTTAATCGCATAATTCCACAGTATTCTGAATCTTGTGCAATTTGTTCAATTAATAATGGAGACGTCAAAGAAGAAAGCTGTAGGTGGGAGGCGGTGTATTGCGGCCGCCTTTAGCAACACAAACAGCTGGTGTTTCCTGGTTTACATTCCCGAAGGTGAAGCTTTACTATGGAACAGAGCGGTCAAGCAAACATTGTTCCCGACCACATGTCAACCGGCAGGTTTCGGTAAGAAACTTTTGGTAATAAGTCGGCTCTTACCGTAGACATGACACCTCCTCCGCACACACCCGTGGCCACACCCCTCCGACTTTCAGGTACGACCATATAATCTCACTACAACACTAGTAACACAATAAGCAGATAAGGGATTTTCCAGAATTATCCTAGTAAATGTGTCTAATAACATCTGAATCGCTCCCACTGTCCTGTCTTTTTTTTCTTTCTAGTCCTTCACTCTCACTTTCCTCATCCACGAATCTTTCATCCTCGCTCAAATTAATATGGAAATCGTCGCTTCCTCCGTCCGAATCGCTCTTGCTGCTGGTGGCCATGATTGCAAACAATGTTCAGATGTGAGGAGCTCCACAACCCGTGACGTCACGCGCACATCGTCTGCTACTTCCGGTACAGGCAAGGCTTTTTTATTAGCGACCAAAAGTTGCAAACTTTATTGTGGATGTTCTCTACTAAATCCTTTCAGCAAAAATATGGCAATATCGGGAAATGATGAAGTATGACACAGAATGGAGCTGTTATCCCCGTTTAAATAAGAACATCTCATTTCAGTAGGCCTTTAAGTTACCTGGGTCAATGCTAACGGTAGTTTGTTAAGAGACAAATATTCATTATTTAGTGAGTGGTTGTTATGCAACAGTAATTGTTATTTATTGTCCTATTGAGATAAAACAGAATGATCTTGGCGTGATCTCACATTACTAGTGCTGTCATAAAACTAATCGTTTGAGTTGATTGATTACCATGTCCTGGTTCCCTGTAAATATACTACTCAGTGTTAGGCAAATTACTTTAGAAAAGCTGATTTGTTGTTATTAGGGTTGCGCGATGTTAGTCCCAGTCTCCATTCTAATTCATCCCAAAGGTGTTCTATCGGGTTCAGGTCAGGACTCTGTGCAGGCCAGTCAAGTTCATCCACACCAGACTCTGTCATACATGTCTTTATGGACCTTGCACAGTTGGAAGAGGAAGGGGCCCTCTCCAAACTGTTCCCACAAGGTTAGGAGCATGGAATTGTCCAAAATGTTTTGGTATCCTGGAGCATTCACAGTTCATTTAACTGGAACTAAGGGGGCCGAGCCCAACTCCTGGAAAAACAACACCGCACCATAATTCCTCCCCCACCAAATTTCGTACTCTGCACAATGCAGTCCGGAATGTACCGTTCTACATGCAACCTCCAAACCCAGACTCGTCCATCAGGTTGCCAGATGGAAAATCGTGATTCATCATTCCAGAGAACGCGTGTCCACTGCTCTAGAGTCCAGTGGCAATGTGCTTTACACCACTGTATCCGACGCTTTGAATTGGACTTGGTGATGTATGGCGTAGATGCAGCTGCTCGGCCATGGAAATCCATTCCATTCCACTCTCTGCGTACTGTGCGTGGGCTAATCGGAAAGTCACATGAAGTTTGGAGCTCTGTAGCAACTGCCTGTGCAGAAAGTCTGCGAATTCTTTGCACTTTGCGCTTCAGCATCCGCTGACCCCTCTCTGTCAGTTTACGTGGCCTACCACTTCGGGGCTGAGTTGCTGTTGTTCCCAAACTCTTCCATTTTCTTATAGTAAAGCCGACAGTTGACTTTGCAATATTTAGGAGCGAGGAAATTTCCCGACTGGATTTGTTGCACAGGTAGCATCCTATGACAGTTCCACGCTGGAAATCACTGAGAGCGGCCCATTCTTTCACAAATGTTTGTAGAGACAAACTCCATGCCTAAGTGCTTGATTTGATACACCTGATTCTGATCATTGGATTGGGCGGCCAAGTACTTTTGGCAATAAAGTTGATTATGGGGCTTTTAATAGCATTAAAATGATAATGCATGTTACTCGGGCGGCATAGCTCAAGTGGTAGAGTGGCTGTGCCAGCAACTTGAGGGTTGCAGGTTCGATTCCCGCTTGTGCCATCATAGTTACTGCCGTTGTGTCCTTGGGCAAGACACTTTACCCACCTGCTCCCAGTGCCACCCACACTAGTTTAAATTTAACTTAGATATTGGGTGTCACTATGTAAAGCGCTTTGAGTCACTTGAGAAAAGCGCTATATAAATATAATTCACTTCACTTCACTCCAAAGGCTAATTGCTAGCCTCAAACAGATACACAGAATAAGATAAAGACGCGCCACAACTCGTACATAATCGCAAAATAAAAAGCACGGAACAGCTTCATTTAAAAAAAAAGAAACGTAAAACAAAAGTAGTTAACAGAAGGAAAACATGATAAATAAATACAGTGACAAGCAGAAATGCACAGAGCCATATTTATTTTTGAAATGGAAGTCACTGCTTATTCAAACCCTGCCGTGACAATAATTTTGGTACCGGCACCAAACTATTGGTTTCAAGACAAAACTAATCTACAGTATGGGTTGTACTTGTATAGCGCTTTTCTACCTTCAAGGTACTCAAAGCGCTTTGACACTACTTCCACATTTACCCATTCACACACACATTCACACACTGATGGAGGAAGCTGCCATGCAAGGCGCCAACCAGCACCCATCAGGAGCAAGGGTGAAGTGTCTTGCTCAGGACACAACGGACGTGACGAGGTTGGTTCTAGGTGGGATTTGAACCAGGGACCCTCGGGTTGCGCACGGCCACTCTTCCACTGCGCCACGCCGTCCCCAAAAAGTATAAAACAAGTACAGCCCTCACAATACAGCAAATATGTGGTGATACTTTATATTCTCCAAGGACAATACTACAACAAGCAAGTATGGAGAATATATGGTTGGATACAGTAGGTATATGAATGGATTTATAATTACAGTCACCTTCAAATCTTCCCGTCTCCAGTCTGCACGGCCTCCTGATTTTCTTTCATCTCCACACTTGATCACGTGAAGTCCCGGGAGAGAATCCCTGCCCAGTTAGAGCGGCGCTCTACTTAATCAAAGAGGGCCAGCGCTCTTATAAGTCCTTGACGGGGGTTCCGTCAAGAGTGGCACTCTTTATCAAAGGTTTACACGGGCCGGGTGTCCGCGTGGTGATTGATCCCAGCACGCCCGCCCCGGCCTGCCCTTCATGCTGACTGATTGCCAAACACACACACACACACACACACACACACACACACACTTGTGTGTGTATCTGTTTACTTTCTTCAAGCCTCCCAATAATGCCTACCTTTTTAGGACCACACTTTCTAGATATTTAAAGATTTGTATTTACAAACTTGATGATTTATACATACTATGCAAATATAAAAAAGCTTGTTGTGAAAAATGAGTTGCAGTTTCACAAGAATAAAGGTCACAATTTCACAAGAAAAACTTATAATTTTGGCAGTATCATAATAAAAGTCGTAATTTTACTCAACACAAGTCAAAATTTTACAAAAAAACTGAACATTTGTGCAGTATTATGATAAAAGTTCAAATTTACTCAATACCAGTCGCAGTTTTACAAGAAAAGCTTCAAATGTTGGCAATTTTACGAAAAGACTCGTGACTTTACTCGACAAAAGTCCCAATTTTTATAAGGAAACTTAAAAGTCTTGCATCATTATAAAAATCTGAATTTTGCTTGGCAAAATTATGACAAATGTCACCATTTTACAAGAACAAAACAATTGGCAATATTGTGATAAAAGTCTGAATTTTATAGGACAAATGTCACCATTTTGCATTAAAAAGTAAACATTTTACAATTGTTCCCAATTCTATCAGAAAAAATTTGACAGTTAGAAAAATATTGCTTTTAGTTAAATTTTGATATTTTAATTTTTGGGTTTTTAATCTTCATTTTTTACTTCGTTCATACAGCATGTCTGTATACACACATTTATTTTCATTCTTATATTAATTTTGGCCAAAAGGGGCACATTTCATTTTTTTACACACACTTGTTATTACATATGTTGGCCAAAGGGGGAGCACTTATCATTTTTACACACACTTGTTATTTCATATATCATTTCAGCACTTTTAAAACCGATACAAAGTCAATTTGAAAAATCACACATTTTTGAGACCACCCTAATTTTGATAGATTTCACCACCAGGCTGCAAATGAGACATTCTCTATTAGATGTAAAGGATTTCCGTATTGGGACCATGATTTATGTCCTAACTTGTTCATCGGTCCTCAAATGGACGCTACTTTTCCACACACACATACTATGCAAATATAAAAATGTTTGTTGTGAAAAATGAGTTCACAAGAAAAAGGCCACAGTTTCACAAGAAAAACTTTGAATTTTGGCAGTATTACAATAAAAGTTGGAATTTTATTCAACACAAGTCAACATTTTACTAGAAAAACTGAACATTTGTGCAATATTATGATAAAAGTTCAAATTTACTCAATACCAGTCGTAATTTTACTCAACACAAGTCAAAATTTTACAAAAAAACTGAACATTTGTGCAGTATTATGATAAAAGTTCAAATTTACTCAATACCAGTCGCAGTTTTACAAGAAAAGCTTCAAATTTTGGCAATTTTACGAAAAGACTCGTGACTTTACTCGACAAAAGTCTCAATTTTTATAAGGAAACTTAAAAGTCTTGCATCATTATAAAAATCTGAATTTTGCTTGGCAAAATTATGACAAATGTCACCATTTTACAAGAACAAAACAATTGGCAATATTGTGATAAAAGTCTGAATTTTATAGGACAAATGTCACCATTTTGCATTAAAAAGTCAACATTTTACAATTGTTCCCAATTCTATCAGAAAAAATTTTGACAGTTAGAAATATATTGCTTTCAGTTAAATTTTGATATTTAAATTTTTTGGTTTTTAATCTTCATTTTTTACTTCGTTCATACAGCATGTCTGTATACACACATTTATTTTCATTCTTATATTAATTTTGGCCAAAAGGGGCACATTTCATTTTTTTACACACACTTGTTATTACATATGTTGGCCAAAGGGGGAGCACTTATCATTTTTACACACACTTGTTATTTCATATATCATTTCAGCACTTTTAAAACCGATACAAAGTCAATTTGAAAAATCACACATTTTTGAGACCACCCTAATTTTGATAGATTTCACCACCAGGCTGCAAATGAGACATCCTCTATTAGATGTTAAGGTTTTCCGTATTGGGACCAGGATTTATGTCCTAACTTGTTCATCGGTCCTCATATAGACGCTACTTTTCCACACACACATACTATGCAAATATAAAAACGTTTGTTGTGAAAAATGAGTTCACAAGAAAAAGGCCACCGTTTCACAAGAAAAATTTAGAATTTTGGCAGTATTACAATAAAAGTTGGAATTTTATTCAACACAAGTCAAAAATTTTACTAGAAAAACTGAACATTTGTGCAATATTATGATCAAAGTTGGTATTTTACTCAATGCAGTCGCATTTTTACAAGAAAAGCTTAAAAGTTTGGCAATTTTACGAAAAGAGTTGGAATTTTACTCTACACAAATCACATTTCTATAAGAAAACTTTAAAATTTTGGCAATATTATAATAATAATTGGAGTTTCACTCGGCAAACTTATGACAAAAGTCATCATTTTACTCAAAAAAATGGCAACAAAAAGAACAACAAAAAAATTTGCAATGTTGTGATAAAAGTCCGAATTTCATATGACAATTGTCACCAATTTGCATTAAAAAATAATAATTTTACATAAAAAAGTAATATTTTGATGAAAAAAATATTGCCATGTTACCTAAATGAAAAGAATATGAGAAATAGTTCACAATATTATAAGAACAAAGTCGACACATTGTGAGAAAAAAGACTGCTTTTTATATTAAAAAATGTTTTTGAATTTTTTGGTTTGTAATTAGTTTTTAATCTTCAATATTTACTTCAAGTTATTACAATATGTCTCTATATACATATTTATTTTATTCATTTTGGTCAAAGGGGCACATTTTAAAAATTCAACCATTCACACACACGTAGCTCGGGGGCGGCATAGCTCGGTTGGTAGAGTGGCCGTCTCAGCAACTTGAGGGTTGCAGGTTCGATTCCCGCTTGCGCCATCCTAGTCACTGCCGTTGTGTCCTTGGACAAGACACTTTACCCACCTGCTCCCAGTGCCACCCACACTGGTTTAAATGTAACTTAGATATTGGGTTTCACTATGTAAAGCGCTTTGAGTCACTTGAGAAAAGCGCTATATAAATATAATTCACTTCACAATTCACACACATACTCACACACTGATGGCTTTAGTTCCCATGCAAGGCACTAACCACAACCCATCAGGAGCAAGGGTGAAGTGTCTTGCCCAAAGACACAATGGACGTGACTACAACAGCAGAATCGAACCTGGAACCCTCATGTTGCAGGCAAGGGTCATTTAACTGATCCTAGCTCGCCTCTCTCTCTGTGTGTGTGTGTGTGTGTGTGTGTGTGTGTGTGCGTGTGTGTGTGTGTGTGTGAGTCATTTGACATGGACCTCAGACTGACCTTGAATGGCCAAAAGTCCAAAGCATTGTGTCTTTTGAGATTGATCTCCTCTTTGAAGAAATGGGACAAGTGCAGTCCTTCCCGTCCTGCGGTCATGTGACAACTTACTCCAGCGCTTTTTCGCAATCCGTTTTCTCGCTGAAAAATAGTTGTTAGCGATCCAATGTCGAGTCCTTGATGCCACCATCTTTGTGTCGATCCATTTATGTTTGACATCAAGGACATGAGGAGTGATCCAACCTCGGTATAAATAAAAGGACAAGGGAGAGAGAGTACAATGTGTACGTAGTCGGGTTGTGCCGATACCAATATTTTGGTACCGGTACCAACATTTATTTTGACACTTTTCGGTACTTTTCGATAGTTTTCGTCTATGTTAAATATTGACTTGTTTTTCTCTACTTGATCATTCTAGGATTGTAGCAAATTATTAGACTTGTGTTGTCCCAATACCAATATTTTGGTACTGGTACCAAAATGTATTTCAATACTTTTCGGTACTTTTCAATACTTTTCGGTACTTTTCGTCAATATGTTGAATATTGACTTGTTTTTCTGACAGTGTAAATCTCTCAACCTGATCATTCTTGGATTGTAGCAAATCATTAAACTAGTGTTGTCGCGATACCAATATTTTGGTACCAGTACCAAAATGTATTTCGATACTTTTCGTCTAAGTTGAATACTGACTTGTTTTTCTGACGGTCTAAAACTCTCAACTTGATCATTCTAGGATTGTAGAAAGTTATTAAACTTGTGTTGTCCCGATACCAATATTTGGGTACAGGTACCAAAATGTATTTTGACACTTTTTGCTACTTTTCGACACTTTTCATCGATATGTTGAATACTGACTTGTTTTTCTGACAGTCTAAAACTCTCAACTTGATCATTTTAGGATTGCAGCAAATTATTAGACTAGTGTTGTCCCGATACCAATATTTTGGTACCGCTACCAAAATGTATTTTGACACTTTTCGGTACTTTTCGTCGATATGTTGAATATTGACTTGTTTTTCTGACAGTCTAAAACTCTCAACTTGATCATTTTATGATTGCTGCAAATTATTAGATTATTGTTGTCCCGATACCAATATTTTGGTACCGCTACCAAAATGTATTTTGACACTTTTCGATACTTTTCATCGATATGTTGAATATTGACTTGTTTTTCTGACAGTCTAAAATCCTCAACTTGATCATTACAGGATTGTAGCAAATTATTAGACTTGTGTTGTCCCGATGCCAATATTTCGGTACCGATACCAGAATTATTTAGATATTTTTCGATACTTTTTCAAATAAAGGGGACCACAAAAAATGGCATTATTGGCTTTATTTTAACAAAACAATCTTAGGGTACATTAAACAAAAGTTTCTTATTGCAAGTTTGTCCTTAAATAAAATAGTGAACATACTAGACAACTTGTCTTTTATTAGTAAGTAAACAAACAAAGGCTCCTAATTAGTCTGCTGACATTTGCAGTAACATTTTGTGTCATTTTCCAATCTCTTATATCGTCAACATTATTAAGGACAAGTGGTAGAAAAAGAATTATTAATCTACTTGTTCATTTACTTTTAATATCATCTTACTTTCTCTTTTAACATGTTCTATCTACACTTCTGTTCAAATGTAATAATCACTCCTTTTTCTGTTTTGGGTATCAGTCCGATACAAAGTAGTTACAGAATCATTCAATGGTCAGAAGTGAAGTCCTCATGTGTTTAGGGACATCTTGTCTGAGTTTATAAACATAATACAAAAAACAAAAACAAGATAACATTTTGTGATGCTAAAACGTATCGATGTAATCATAGTAGTATCGACTAGATACACTCTTGTATTTGATATCATTACAGTGTATGTCAGGTGTAGATCCACCTATGGCATTTGTTTACATTCAGGAATGCTGAACTACGGTGTTCAGTGAAGCATGTTCAACTATTCCTCGACCTGCAGGATGATACTCGTAAGAAACTTACTTTATTTGTCGCCTTGGAGGTGAATATTAGTGATTTAGACAAAGTTACAACACTACAGACTTGAGGGTGGACGTTAACCGCTAGCTAGCTCGCCATGTCTTAAAGCTTCTCTTCCTGAGGGTGTTTCAGTGTTATAACTTCACCTTTATCTTTAGTTTTTAAGCCAGAATGCGTCCCTTTTCCCTTTTTTGTCTACACGGTGTCTGCTTGTAGGTACTCTGTGATTGTGCACTGCCGAACATGCTCCTCTGCTTGTAAAACCTGTCACGATGCGACGACGACGGTTCGGTGGTGGGCATGGTTGATCGGCACTTTTTAGAGGCGGTATGGTACTGAATATAATTAATTAGTATCGCGGTACTATTCTATTACCGGTGTACCGTACAACTCACTATTATGTTAGATCCACTATGGACTGGACTGTCACAATATTATGTTGGACCCACTCGACGTCCATTGCATCCGGTCACCCCTAGAGAGGGGTTGGGGGGTCACCCACATCTGCGGTCCTCTCCAAGGTTTCTCATAGTCATTCACATTGACATGCCACTGGGTTGGGAGTTTTTCCTTGCCCTTGTGTGGGATCTGAACCGAGGACGTCGTTGTGGCTTGTGCAGCCTTTTGAGACACTTGTGATTTAGGGCTATATAAATAAACATTGATTGAGTATGTAGGTACATGCATTATGTCATGATGAAGGTTGTTACACTGTTGGGGGTTAAATCTGTTTTTGTTGCCAATGAGACTCAGGAACTGGATTGATTTGAGAAGGCTGCAGGGTTTAAGCCTGACGCTGCAACTAAACCAGGATGTCCAAAGTGCGGCCCAAAAGGTCATCTTTTAACCTGCCAACGGCACATTCTAAAGATGTGATTAAACAAGTACAAAACATAAACGGTGGTATAAAAGATCAAATATGTGAAATTGAACAAGAAAATGTTGAAATGTTGACCCTAATAACACAAAGCTGCCATGCAGGCTGTTTATTTCTTTAAAAAAAAATAATGAATCAAAATCTACATCATTATGAATGATTGACCTATTCAAGGCATTAATTACGTCACATTAAATATTCCACTTTGAGATATTTTTTGTGTAAAATGTTGCATATTTTGCCACATGTTTTTGTTTTAAAACAAACAAACAAGAAAAAACATAAACAACAATAAAACTTATAATTGACGGATAGATCTGAAGTTGATCTCAAGATTATTGTGTTAAAAGTAAAAAAAATAATTATAATTGATTTTTTAACACTTTAATGAATATGACTGTTTTGGATCCCCAAATATTTTAGTGTGATTTTTCTTTTTTTTTTTTTTTAAAGTCCTACTGAAAGCCACTACTAGCGACCACGCAGTCTGATAGTTTATATATCAATGATGAAATATTAACATTGCAACACATGACAATACGGCCGCTTTACTTTACTAAATTGCAATTTTAAATTTCCCGGGAGTTTCGTCTTGAAAACGTCGCGGAATGATGACGTGTACGCGTGACGTCACAGGGTTTAAGGAAGTGTGAGCGCTGCACACACACACAGCTAAAAGTTGTCTGCTTTAACGGCATAATTACACAGTATTTTGGACATCTGTGTTGCTGAATCTTTTGCAATTTGTTCAATTAATAATGGAGAAGTCAAAGTAGAAAGATGGAGTTGGGAAGCTTTAGCCTTTAGCCACACAAACACACGGTGATTCCTTGTTTAAAATTCCTGGAGGTGAAAATGTACTATGGATCAGAGCGGTCAAGAGAACCAGCAGGTTTCGGTGAGAAAATTGTGGTTAAAAAGTCAGTTCTTACCGGATAAAAGCTGAGCTTGTGCCGTCCATGAAGCTGCCGTCGACTCGCTGAGACACTGGCATCAACACACCCGTGGACACACCCCTCCGACTATCAGGTACTATTTAACTCACTAAAACACTAGCAACCTAATAGAAAGATCAAGGATTTCCCAGAATTATCCTAGTAAATGTGTCTAAAAACATCGGAATTTGTCCCAATGCCATCGCGTTTTATTTTTTTAACCCTTTTTTTTTTTCTAGTTCGTTGTTATGAATATCCTTAAACACGAATCTTTCATCCTCGCTCAAATTAATAAGGAAATTGTCGTTTTCTCGGTCCGAATAACTGGTTTTGTTGGAGACGCCCATTAAAATCAATGTAAATATATGAGGAGACATCAACATGTGACGTCATCGTCTGCGACTTCTGGTAAAGGCGAGGCTTTCAGGTACCATATAATCTCACTAAAACACTAGTAACACAATAAGCAGATAAGGGATTTTCCTGAATTATCCTTGTAAATGTGTCTAATAACATCTGAATCGCTCTCACTGCCCTTGCCTTTTTTTTTTTTCAAACTTATTTTTTTTTTCTAGTCCTTCACTCTCATTATCCTCATCCAGGAATCTTTCATCCTGGCTCAAATTAATGGGGAAATTGTCACTTTCTCGGTCTGAATCGCTCTAGCTGCTGGTGGCCATGATTATAAACAATGTTCAGATGTGAGGAGCTCCACAACCCGTGACGTCACGCCCACATCGTCTGCTACTTCCGGTACAGGCAAGGCTTTTTTATCAGCAACAAAAGTTGCCAACTTTATCGTGGATGTTCTCTACTAAATCCTTTCAGCAAAAATATGGCAATATGGCAAAATGATGAAGTATGACACATAGAATGGAGCTGCTATCCCCGTTTAAATAAGAACATCTCATTTCAGTAGGCCTTTAAGTGCCTTTTCTCAATAAATAATAATGAATTAAAATCAATATTGTTATGACTTACTGACCTTTTTAAAGCTACACTTATTATATAATCTAAAATATTCCACTTAAAAATGTTATTGGGTAAAAATATTGCATATTTTGTGTTTTTTTTTTTTAATTAAAAAAATGGTTTTCTTTGACGAAAAGAGCATACAACTTTTTTTTTTTTTAAATGTTATATTGATGGATAAACTTAATGTTGATCTAGAGATTTAAGCCTATAATAATAATAATATTAATACTGAATAATGACACATTTTTAATATTTTTTAGACCAAAACGCTTTGGTGTCCCCGGGATCAAGCCTGAGTGGAGGCTTTGATTTTTCAGTGTGCGGCTCTCAGTGGAAAAAGTTTGGACACCCCCCTGCCTTTCTCTCCTCTAAAGGATGAACATGCGATGACTTTATCAGTTGCTGCCTATTAGAGGGAGCCAGAGTAGATGCTTCAGCGGGGACGTTATTTAGGAACTAAAGAGCATTTTCTTTGAGGAATCTGCACGATTCTGTTGGATTTGCTCTTTTATTTGTGCACTTTGCAGGCTTTGATTGAACCAGACCTGCAATAACTCTGGTTAAACAAGCTTTTCCTCCAGATGCCAGAGATGTTACCTCCACAAAAAAAGGCGGGTTCACGAGAGCAGAAGTGGAGCAGCACAACAAGGCTAATGTAACCAAATACTAAGTTTTTGTTTAAATGGAACACCACCTCCTCATCGACTAGTGTTGTGCTTTATTATCTTCAAAAGCATGCAGGATTACTTCCCATTGTTGGCTGCGTGCCAAGGCCAGCTGAACAATGCAAGCATTGCAACAAAAGATGGGAAACAGCGATGGATAAAGCTAGCATTCAACTCAGAAATAAATAATTACCCTCGACACGAAATACGAGCTGAAGATTTTATAGCCCGGAGACTCAGAGGGCAGGAAAACAATGGAACTTACAACCAGTTTTAAAATGCATAACATTCCGTCTTATTCAGATATTTATTGTACGAATTGAATCTGCAGCCTTGCGTTTTTTTGCTGTGAAAAATAATACAATAAAATAAAATAAATCCTTATTTAAATAAAAAAATGGAAAATATTCCAAGTAAGGTATTTGTTGTAATAAGGATAGAGGCCTTACACCAGGGGTGCCCACACTTTTTCTGCAGGCGAGCTACTTTTCAATTGACCAACTCGAGGGGATCTACCTCATTTATATATATCATTTATATTTATTTATTTATGAGAGAGACATTTTTGTAAACAAGTTAAATGTGTTTAATGATAATACAAGCATGTGTAACACATATAGATGTCTTTCTTTCACAAAGACAAGAATATAAGTTGGTGTATTACCTGATTCTGATGACTTGCATTGATTGGAATCAGACAGTAATGATGATAACGCCCACATTTTCAAAATGGAGGAGAAAAAAAGTTGTCCTTTCTGTACAATACCACATGAAAGTGGTTGGTTTTTGGCATCTAATTCATCCAGCTTCCATACACTTTACAAGAAAAACATTGGCGGCAAATTCCGTAGCTTGCTTGATTGACATTCACGGCACCCGAGGGTCTTGTGAGATGACGCTGGCTGCTGCCAGTTCATTATTATGAAAAAATGATAGAGAGGAAGGCGAGAAACACTTTTTATTTCAACAAACTTTCGCGCCGTCCTTTCCGTCAAAACTCTAAAGGCCGACTTCACATTTCCTATCTTCACAATAAAAGCCCTGCTTCATGCTGCCTGCGCTAACAAAATAAGAGTCTCGGAAAGCTGGCGTGCACAAGTGATGTGCACGCCAGCTTTCTGAGGGATCGCTTGTGCACGCCAGTTTTCCGAGACTCTGTATTTAGTTAGCGCAGGCAGCATGAAGCAGGGCTTTTATTGTGAAGATAGGAAATGTGCAGTCGGCCTTTAGAGTTTGGACGGAAGGTACGGCGCGAGAGTCTGTTGAAATAAAAAGTGTTTCTCGCCTTCCTCTCGGTCATATTTTCATAATAATGATCTTGCAGCAGCCAGCGTCATCTCACAAGACCCTCCGGTACCGTGAATGTCATTTAAGTGACGTCTTGGTGAAGATTGATGATCACTCATTTTTAGGTCTATTTTTTTTAAAAGCCTGGCTGGAGATCGACTGACACACCCCCCGCGGTCGACTGGTAGCTCGCCATCGACGTAATGGGCACCCCTGCCTTACACCAACAAACGAACGTGCATAGTCGTGCTAAAATAAATATTACACAATGCATGGGACTCATTACCTCCCTGCCAAGCAGGGAGGTAATGAGTCCAGTTTTTTTAGTCTTCAGTATGACTCCGGCTGGATTGGACTCCCAAATAAATAAATAAAAAATATATTTTTTTTTATCCGTTTTCTACTACTTGTTACTCTCTGTGTCTCCTAAACGCTCAGGCAAATCATATTGTCTAAAAATGTAATTTCCCATCTATAAAGTGACATCTTCGCACTCAAAATATATATACATCACAGATGCTGGCTTTTGAACTTTCCGCCTGTAACAATCCCAATGGGTATTTTCCTCTTTGTTCTGGAGGACACCACGCCCTCTCCCAAAAACACATTTCGGGAGAACATCTGCACCGTAACACAACACAAACACAACTGAACAAATCCCCAGAATCCCTTGCAGCGCTAACTCTCCCGGGACACTACGATATACACCCCACGCTACCCCCTACCCCCCACCTCAAAGCCGCCACACCTCCTGGCGGAACTTATGTTTCACACCCCTGGGCTACACCCTGAGATGGGTAGGTTGTGAGTACAAACCCCGGCCGAGTCATACCAAAAACTATAAAAATGGGAGCCATTACCTCCCTGCTTGGCACTCAGCATCAAAGGTTGGAATTGCGGGTTAAATCACCCAAAAATGATCTCCCGGGCGTGGCCACCTCTGCTGCTCACTGCTTCTCCTCACCTCCCAGGGGGTGAATTATTATTATTATTTTTTTTCTTTTAAATTTTTCCTGAGGGAACTTTCCATAAGGAATCAATAAAGTACTATCTATCTGTCTATCAAGGGTGATGGGTCAAATGCAGAGAATCATTTTGCCACACCAAGTGTGTGTGAGACAATCATTGGTACTTTAAAGGCCTACTGAAATGTTCTTATTTAAACGGGGATAGCAGCTCCATTCTATGTGTCATACTTCATCATTTCGTGATATTGCCATATTTTTGCTGAAAGGATTTAGTAGAGAACATCCACCATAAAGTTCGCAACTTTTGGTCGCTAATAAAAAAGCCTTGTTTGTACCGGAAGTAGCAGACGATGTGCGCGTGACGTCACAGGTTGTGGACCTCCTCACATCTGAACATTGTTTATAATCATGGCCACCAGCAGCGAGAGCGATTCGGACCGAGAAAGCGACGATTCCCCCATTAATTTGAGCGATGATGAAAGATTTGTGGATCAGGAAATTTAGAGTGAAGGACTAGAAAAAAAAAAAAGGCGATTGCAGAAGGAGCTATTACGATGTTTTTAGACACATTTACTAGGATAATTCTGGGAAATCCCTTATCTTCCTATTGTGTTGCTAATATTTTAGTGAGTTAAATAGTACGTAAAAGTCGGAGGGGTGTGGCCACGGGTGTGTCGACGCAAGAGTCTCTGAGGGAAGTCACAGCAGCTGCAGCAGGACAAAAGCTCCACTGATCTCTGGTAAGAACCGACCTATTACCACAATTTTCTCACCGAAAACTGCCGGTTGACGTGAAGTCGGGATCCATGTTCGCTTGACCGCTCTGATCCATAGTAAAGCTTCACCTCAGGGAATTTTAAACAAGGAAGCACCGTGTGTTTGTGTGGCTAAAGGCTTAAGCTTCCTAACTCCATCTTTCTACTTTGACGTCTCCATTATTAATTGAACTAATTGCAAAAGATTCAGCAACACAGATGTCCAGAATACTGTGGAATTATGCGATTAAAGCAGACGACTTATAGCTTGGATCGGGCTGAAAAATAATGTCTGCTACAATCCGTGATGTCAAACGAACGCATCATCATATTGCGACGTTTTCAGCAGGATAATTCGAGCACAATTTAAAATTGCAATTTAGTAAACTAAAGCGGCCGTATTGGCATGTGTTGCATTGTTAATATTTCATTATTGATATTGCCTGTACCAGAAGTAGCAGACGGTGACGTCACGGGTTGTAGGCCTCCTCACATGTGACCATTGTTTATAATCATGGCCACCAGCAGCTAGAGCGATTCGGACCGAGAAAGCGACGATTTCCCCATTAATTTGAGCAAGGATGAAAGATTCGTGGAAGAGGAAAGTTTGAGTGAAGCATTTAAAAAAAAAAGGCAACGGCAGTGGAAGTGATTCAGATGTTATTAGACACATTTACTAGGATAATTCTGGAAAATCCCTTATCTGCTTATTGTGTTAATAGTGTTTTAGTGAGATTATAAAGTCATACCTGAAAGTCGGAGGGCTGCGGTGAACGCCAGTGTCTCTGAGAGGAGCCCAGATCACAGCTGCCTTTTTGACAGCTGCAGGAGGAGGTCGCATAATCCGCTAAAGTCTCCGGTAAGAGCTGACTTAATATCACAATTGGTTGACATGTGGTAGAGAAACATGTTCGCTGGACCGCTCCGTGTTAAAGCTTCACAACAAACAAAGAAACAAATGTGTTTCTGTTGCTAAAGGCAGCTGCAATCCACCGCTTTCCGCCAACAGCATTCTTCTTTGACGTCTCCATTATTAAGTGAACAAATTGCAAAAGATTCAGCAACACAGGTGTCCAAAATACTGTGTAATTATGCGATGAAAATAGACGACTTTTAGCCGTGTGTGGTGTTGGGCTAATATGTCCGCTACAACCAATACCGTCACAAGCATGCGTCTACATAAGCGTCCTCATTCCGCGACGTTTTTAAAATTGCAATTTAGTAAAGTAAAGCGGCCGTATTGGCATGTGTTGCAATGTTAATATTTCATCATTGATATATAAACTATCAGACTGCGTAGTAGTGGCTTTCAGTAGGACTTTAACGTGTAAACTTATAAAAGTGAACACATTAAATTCCTAACTATTTACTCAAGCATGGTTAAGCAGCATTATCACGTTTTTGGCCATTGTTATTGACACGACACGAGGAGGAATAATTACCTGCCATTCCCTGACTTATTCACGATAATATTGGAAAGCTTGTTTGGAAAATGCCCATAACAATTCTGTTAATCAAGCCGTACATTATTCCATTAATTGCCCGTGATTATGTGGCTAATTAATGTATGCGAGTGTGGCGGAGCAACAGGGTGGACTGGATGTCTGACTCCGCAGATACAAGTGTTGACATCAAGAAATTAGAATAAATGGATTTATGTGCACGAATGAGAGGGAACACACGAGCTCAGCCGAGCATTAAATTTAATTGAGTAGCTCACGTGGAGAGCAGGGCAAGAGGAGGCTTTTTCATCCCCAGGCCTTTTTGTAAAAGTCCTTTAGCACCTGCCACTAGTGATGGGACAGACACTGACAGTGGAAGACAAATACTTTGAGCCTACGTACCAAATGAAAAAACCTTTTAAGATGAATTCGAATATCAATCAATCAATCAATCAATGTTTATTTATATAGCCCCAAATCACAAATGTCTCAAAGGACTGCACAAATCATTACGACTACAACATCCTCGGAAGAACCCACAAAAGGGCAAGGAAAACTCACACCCAGTGGGCAGGGAGAATTCACATCCAGTGGGACGCCAGTGACAATGCTGACTATGAGAAACCTTGGAGAGGACCTCAGATGTGGGCAACCCCCCCCCCCCCCCAGGGGACCGAAAGCAATGGATGTGGAGCGGGTCTAACATGATACTGTGAAAGTTCAATCCATAGTGGCTCCAACACAGCCGCGAGAGTTCAGTTCAAGCGGATCCAAGACAGCAGCGAGAGTCCCGTCCACAGGAAACCATCCCAAGCGGAGGCGGATCAGCAGCATAGAGATGTCCCCAACCGATACAGGCGAGCGGTCCATCCTGGGTCCCGACGAGCGGTCCATCCTGGGTCTCGACTCTGGACAGCCAGTACTTCATCCATGGTCATCGGACCGGACCCCCTCCACAAGGGAGGGGGGGACATAGGAGAAAAAAAGAAAAGAAGCGGCAGATCAACTGGTCTAAAAAGGAGGTCTATTTAAAGGCTAGAGTATACAAATGAGTTTTAAGGTGAGACTTAAATGCTTCTACTGAGGTAGCATCTCGAACTGTTACCGGGAGGGCATTCCAGAGTACTGGAGCCCGAACGGAAAACGCTCTATAGCCCGCAGACTTTTTTGGGGCTTTGGGAATCACTAATAAGCCGGAGTCTTTTGAACGCAGATTTCTTGAATAAAGTGGATTGTACCAATACTGTATTGATATTCTTTTCAAATACTGTAACCCTTCAAAGGGGACTGATTTTGTCTAATGTCTAACGTTTAATGTAGAACATGGTAGAGGCAGTAAGTCGGACACATTTCCAGTGAGGGTTGGACTCTGCCAAGGTTGCCCTTTGTCACCCATTCTGTTCATAACTTTTATGGACCGAATTTCTAGGCGCAGTCAAGGCGTTGAGGGGTTCCAGTTTGGGGGCCGCAGGATTAGGTCTCTGCTTTTTGCGTCTGGTTGTGTTTCCTTGGTTTTTCTTGCTTGTCTCCCTGAGCGCTATTTCCCCTCACCTGCCGCTGATTGGCAGCCTGGCCACACCTGTTGTCAATCAGCTGGCTGTTGTTTATGCCTGCCTCGCCCTCCAGTCATGGCTCGATGATTGTTTTCCTGTTTCCTGTAGTCAACTGCATGGTCCCTCCAGGTTGCACGAGGTCCTTTTGACATTAAAGTCATGTTTTCCTGCGCTACGCCTGCCATCTCTGCATCTTGGGGTTCAAGACCATCAGCAACTAGACTCGTGTCTAAAATGTTATTCCCATTCAAAAAGTCATTGACTTGGTTACATTTTTTTTTCCAAAATCTTACTTAAAGAACTATGAATTGGGTACGGGTCGGCAGTTATGAATAACATTTGGGTCCAATATGCTTTTCTTCAGAAGGGGCTTCTGTCAATGTTTTCAAAGCAGCAGGGAAGACACTTGTCTGAAGAGAGCAATTTATAATGCTTCAAAGAATCTAGAAAATGATTTAAAAAGTGATGTAGGACTTGGATCCAAAAGGCAGGTTGTTGGGTGTACTTGGGAGAAAACTTAACCAAGTGTCCAAACAGGGCGTTTCCTCAGGCAAGGACAACAGAAATAAATTAGTTTCCTCAGTTCCCAAACGTTTGAGTGTTGTTAAAAGAAAAGGTGATGTAACACAGTGGTGAACATGCCCTTTCCCAACTACTTTGGCACGTGTTGCAGCCATGAAATTTTAAGTTATTATTTGCAAAAAAATAAATAGTTATGAGTTTGAACATCAAATATGTTGTCTTTGTAGCATATTCAACTGAATATGGGTTGAAAAGGATGTGGAAATCATTGTATTCTGTTTATATTTGCATCGAACACAATTTCCCAACTCATATGGAAACAGGGTTTGTATAAATACCGTATTTCCTCAAATAGCCGCCAGAGCGCCAATTAATTTAAAACATCTTCTCACTCCTGTGCTTATTCATAGCATGCGGTAAAAGTAAGCAGGCGCTAATAATTTTAAAACCTTTTCTCACCCCTGTGCTAACCAATGGCATGCAGTACAAAATTGAGTGTGATAAAATAATAAATAATAAAAAAATAATAAATAATAAAAAAAATTCTGCGTCCGCGGACCGGTGGTTGGGGACCACTGCTCTACATGTCATCGCATTCAATTTTACACCATGCTATCTACGTGCCGGCCGGACGCATGCATTTCGCTGATTCTTATACGACATTGCAATGCATACTTGGTCAACAGCCATACCTTTTATAAAGCACTTTAAAACTCTTACTAATATGCGCCACACTCTGTGAACCCACACCAAGCACATTTCTGGAGAGCATTGGCTCTGTGGCACCTTATAAACGCAGCATAGGGATTACCCATAATGCCGTGCATCCGTGAGTCTTGGCTATATTATACACACGCCCCCAACCCCGCCCACCTCAACCAACGCACGGAGAGGGGGGGGATTGGGGGGCGGATTTGGTGCCAGTGGGTGTATGGTGTAGCCAGGAGTCGTGGATGCATTGCATTCTGGGTAGGTGTTGTGTTGCGTTTGTGGTGTGTTGCAGGGCCGATGTTCTCCAGAAGTGTGTTTGTCATCGTTTAATGTGGGTTCACAGAGTGTGGCGCGTATTGGTAGGAGTGTTGAAGTTGTTTCATATCACAAGCATTAGTGTGATCTGTATGGCTGTGGAACAAGACCCCTGATTTACATACAGTAATTGCATAAAAAAACAAAAAATTCCTCCACCATTTTTGAAAATGACGGTCAGGGTAGAGTCACTCGAGACGACACGAATTTGATTCGGTGGTTAAAGTATGCATGAGCTTATTAATTTGGGGAGCGAGTTTTACCCGGCAGTAATTCAAGGCAGGTGTATATTACATCATTGGCCGCTATTCAAGGAAATACAGTAAGTATTGTTTATGACAACCTATTTCCAAAACACAATATAGAATGTGAGATATAACAGGATAAGGCGTTAATGTATCGCATTATCACACACTGGGGGTCAAATATATTGTACATACAAACACACACACACACACACACACCGTAATTCATACATACAAACATCCATACATTGATACCTACGCTCCCACATACATACACAAATACAGTACATACCTACATACTCGAAGTCAGTCCACATTCACTGTACAAACAAACATACATATACTGTACATAAACATTTACTGTACAAACAAACATACATATACTGTACATAAACATTTACTGTACAAACAAACATACATATACTGTACATAAACATTTACTGTACAAACAAACATACATATACTGTACATAAACATTTACTGTACAAACAAACATACATATACTGTACATATACATTTACTGTACAAACAAACATACATATACTGTACATATACATTTACTGTACAAACAAACATACATATACTGTACATATACATTTACTGTACAAACATTCATATACACATTCTGTTCATATACACGTACATATACATACATACACTCATGCACATAATCATGTTTCATCAAACATATATCAACGTTGTTGCCCTAGGGCAGGGGTCGGGAACCTTTTTGGCTGAGAGAGCCGAAAAGCCTAATATTTTAAAATGTATTTCCGTAAGAGCCATATCATATATTTTTTTATAGGGACGGCGTGGCGCAGTGGAAGAGTGGGAGAGTGGCCGTGCGCAACCCGAGGGGCCCTGGTTCAAATCCCACCTAGTACCAACCTCGTCACGTCCGTTGTGTCCTGAGCAAGACACTTCACCCTTGCTCCTGATGGGTGCTGGTTGGCGCCTTGCATGGCAGCTCCCTCCATCAGTGTGTGAATGTGTGTGTGAATGTGGAAGTAGTGTCAAAGCGCTTTGAGTACTTTGAAGGTAGAAAAGCGCTATACAAGTACAACCCATTTTAACACTGAACACAACTAAAAGCGTGCATTTTTAAGTAAGACCAACATTTCTAGAGTATAATAAGTCTCTTATTCTTTGTAATAACATTGTTATTCTGAAGCTAACTGTGGAGGGGGCGTGGCCTGCGGGCCTGCAGCGACAGGTGCGTAGATGGCCCACCTGGGCCTTGTTATCTATTCACCTGTCGCTCTGTTATAAGCAGCAGCCAGGAGGAGAGACGGGGTTGGGGCTGGAGCCAGAGTGCGAGCGAGAACGAAAGAGAAAAATACAATTGCTGGAAAGCAACTGAGAGACTTATTGAAAAATAAAACAATATCGTAACCCTGAAACAGGCTCTCATGTCGGTGCTTGGTGGTCTGAAGAACCCCCAGGAGGACAAGCCCCACACTAACCAATAATAAATAAATAACTTCTTACCATTAACGCAACTTCTTGAACAGATGAATGGATTAAAAATGCATGAGAATGTTTTATATTTTGAACATTATTTTTAACACTGTGATTACAAGTGGAATTGGTCATTACTTATTGTGTTAAGCAATGTCAGCTCAGATTTATCTGAGAGCCAGATGCAGTCATCAAAAGAGCCACAGGTTCCCTACCCCTGCCCTAGGGTAAACTGGGTAACACAAGGCATATTGACAGAGCTTACAAATTGTTACTATAACAATCTACAAGATTAATATAGCTTGCCTCTCTCTCTTCCTTTCATCTTTCGGTATTCTTTTTTTTTTTTTCATCTATTTTATTTTTTTTTCATTATCTTTCTAGCTATCATTATGTATACGTACTGTTGCATTTGAACAACTTTATTGTTGATAATAGAGGTAATCTATTGGTTTTGTTCATGATCAATAGCGCTTTTTCTATTGGTATTTGTATTGCTCCAGTTGTAGTGTAAAAATGCTCATTGTCATTACTATATTATTTATTTCACTAACTGCTTATTTGCTATCACTTTTACCATCATATTTGTACATATTATGTATGTGCTGCTGTTGTTTTTTTCTGTCTGTCTAATCCCCCTCTTATCCCCACAATTTCCCCCTCTGTCTTCCTTTTTTTCTCTTTCTATCCCCTCCTGCACCAAATGATAATATAAATACATTTAATAAAGTCACATTCAAATAAGGCAACAAGAGAAGTGTTCTACACTTTTGTAAAGTAAATGTGAACAGCTGATATGGGCATCTACATCTACATCTACATCTACATCTATATCTACATCTACATCTACATCTACATCTACATCAACTATATGATTTGCCTGAGAAGCTGGACAGGACAAAAAAAAAAAAAAAGAAATCGCAGACAAAAAAAGTGGGACCCCATTTTTATGACTTGATGGGGTCCCTGGGACCCCATTTTGAAAATTCCTAGTGCCAACACTGCATTTATATTTGCAGTATTAATACGTTATTTGTAAAATTACTTACCATTTTTTTTTTCTTTCAATCATTCTTAGTCAGCCTTTATGCTTTTTAGACAGGACTGCAACAGATGGTGTACATCATGGAGTGGTTAGTGAGTACTTTATAATTGCCTTCTGCACATGCTGTTATCAGTGACATGTGTACATACATATATACATACATCTGTGAGCCCTCATTGCCATACAGTATGACAGCTTTCACATATTTTTGATGACCGCAGGGCTAATCCATCTTTATCTTTTCCCGGCTGTGAGGCAGGGTTGGTGCAGGCAGGGCTCAGGCACAAGCAACATATCTGCAACCGTACTGTGACGCTCTAGTATGAGGATTAACTACTGCAGGACTATTAAACCTCAAGGAATATGATACGGTTGATCAATTGGAGAAAAAAACAAAAACTGCTGACACCTGGGTGCAGGTGTCCCCAGTATTGTGTGTCTCTACTAGGGTTGTACGGTTTACTGCAGGGGTGTCCAAAGTGCGGCCCCCGGGTAGTTTTTTAACGGCCCTAAGCACATTTTAAAAATACGATTAAAAAAATAAAAAACAGAAAAAGTGGTACAAAAGAGTAAACAGATGAAATGAGACAAGAAAGTGTTGCAATGTTTACTGTAATAACACAAAGCTGCCATGCAGGCTGTTATTGTCTTTAACAAAATAATTCATCAAAATCAATGTCACATTATATATTCCACTTTGAGATATTTTTGGGGGGGAAATGTTGCATATTTTGTGTTTGCCATATAAAAAACAAAGTTTTTTTTTTTTGTAAAGAAGGGCCAAACAAAAAACATAAACAACAATAAAAGTTGTAATTGACGGATGGATCTGAAGTTGATCTCAAGACGATTGTGTTTAAAGTAAACAGTAAAAAAAAAAAAAAAAAAAAGTTTTTTTTTTTTTTAATGAGTACGACCCTTTTGGATCCCCAATAATTTGTGCGATTTTTTCTTTTTTTTTTTCTTTTGTCATTACTAAAAAAAAAAGACAAATTGAAATCAATGTTGTTATGTGTTGACATTTTTAAGGCTCCAATTATTCTATAATCTCAAGTATTCCACTTTAAAATTCAATTTTTTTTCATAACAAAACAGGGTTTTCTTTGACAAAAACGGCATACAACTTAAATCTTTAAAAATGTTATATTGACAGATAGACCTAATGTTGATCTAGAGCATGGGTGTCAAACTCTGGCCCATGGGCCAAATTTGGCCCTCCCTGTAATTTAATGTAACACCACATTCACCGCTAATACTCATACTTGTCAACCCTCCCAATTTTCCCAGGAGACTCCAAAAGTTCAGTGCCCCTCCCGAAAATCTCCCGGGGCAACCATTCTCCCAAATTTCTCCCAATTTCCACCTGGACAACAATATTGGGGGCCTGCCTTAAAGGCACTGCCTTTAGCGTTCTCTGCAACCTGTGGTCACGTCTGCTTTTCCTCCATACGGCCCAGTCACATAACATATGCGGCTTTAGCACACACAGGGCATACTTGATCAATAGCCATACAGGTCACACTGAGGGTGGCCGTATTAACAATGCCAACACTGTTACAAATATGCGCCACACTGTGAACCTACACCAAATAATAATGATAAACACATTTCGGGAGAACACCCGCACCTTAACGCAACAGAACAAATACTCAGAACCCCTTGCAGCACTAACTCTTCCGGGACGCCACCAAACCCCGCATGTCCCTATTAAAAGGTTAATTTGTTCAACCTTGGCCCATGGCTTTGTTCAGTTTAAAATGTTTGCCCACTCTGTATTTGAGTTTGACACACTGATCTAGATATTTAAACCTTGATTAACAATAATACAAAATAATGACACATTTTAAATATTTTTTTGACCAAAATCCTTTGGGGTCCGTGGGATCCAGCCTGAGTGGAGGCCTAAATGTATATTTTTACATATATATTGTATTGGTTTTTGAAATAAAAACATATCAAAATGGCCCCCGCTTGCTTTGATTTTTCAGTGTGCGGCCCTCAGTGGAAAAAGTTTGGACACCCCTGGTATACCGGTATTAGTATAGTACCGCGATACTAATGAATCATATTCGGTACTATACCGCCCCTGGAAAGTACCGGTCCGCCACCACCCCCACACCCCTGTCGTCGTCACGTCGTGTCGTTGCTGGTTTACGAACAGAGGAGCAACATATGTTGTCATCCAAGCAACGTTATCACGGACGCCCCTGCTTATTTCAGCAAGACAATGCCAAGCCACGTGTTACAACAGCGTAGCTTTGTAGTAAAAGAGTGCGGGTACTTTCCTGGCCCGCCTGCAGTCCAGACCTGTCTCCCATGGAAAATGTGTGGCGCTTTATGAAGCGTAAAATAGGACAGCGGAGACCCCGGACTGTTGAAGGACTGAAGCTCTACATAAAACAAGAATGGGAAAGAATTCCACTTTCAAAGCTTCAACAATTAGTTTCCTCAGTTCCCAAACGTTTATTGAGCGTTGTTAAAAGAAAAGGTGATGTAACACAGTGGTGAACATGCCCTTTCCCAACTACTTTGGCACGTGTTGCAGCCATGAAATTCCAAGTTAATTATTATTTGCAAAGTTTACGAGTTTGAACATCAAATATGTTGTCTTTGTAGCATATTCAACTGAATGTGGCTTGAAAAAGATTTGCAAATCATTGTATTCTGTTTATATTTACATCTAACACAATTTCCCAGCTAATATGGAAACAGGGTTTGTACAAACTTGCAAAAAATAAATGTTTAATGTACCCGAATATTTTTGGTTAAAAAAAACATAGCCAATAATGCAGTTTTTTGTGGTCTCATTTATTTAGAAAAGTACCGTAAAGTATCGAAATAATTTTATAATATTGGTATCAGGACAACACCAGACTCGACCTACACAGCGCTTCACAAAGATGAACATCCTAGTAGACACTGTATCACATGAATCTGGTAAGATTCTTCAGTATCAAGTATATCTTTGAATGTTTCTTTTAAAGCACAATATCACATAAATTAGTATGCAACAGCCAAACATTCTAAACCTTTGTGTGGGGGTTGTGTTTTTGTTACCTAGCAAATGCTTACGGGTGGAGTCGATATCTAAATGAACATCACATCCTATTTTCCTTTCACAAAATCAATTTTGCAAGTAATGATAGTTTTTTGTGATGCTTCACAAAATAAAATCGATACAAGCAGAAAAAGCAAAACAGCGCCTTTGCCGCTTTTTTATTTACTTGTTTTTCCCTGCAATGTATGAGGAGTTTGGTTCTAAACCTGTGAGAAAAGGTCCGTTGTGAATTGATGCTGTGAAGATAAAACTGGCGACGTGACTTCGACTGGTGCTTTAATCCCGATGCCTGTTGTGGAAATTGAGCCGGTTAACCACTAGCTGCATTCTTAATCCTTTACCATCTCTCATATTGGATCCACTCTTTGCACATTCTAGTTTTATTCAGTTACAGTTTTTTTTAATGTTGACATTACTGTCATCCAGAGAATGCCAAGAGTGTGCAAAGCAGTAATCAGAGCAAAGGGTGGCTATTTTGAAGAAACTAGAATATAAAACATGTTTTCAGTTACTTCACCTTTTTATGTTAAATACATAACTCCACAAGTGTTCATAGTTTTGATGCCTTCAATGAAAATCTACAAGGGAAATAGTCATGAAAATAAAAAAAACACTTTGCATGAGGAGACGTGTCCAAACTTTAGTTCTGCACTTCGACTTGCTCATTTGAAAAGGAACTCGCCTGCTGTGAGAAAATCCATCCAAAAGATGGCACCATGGCACTAATAATAAAACACCTCTTCAGTCTCTTTGTCAGCATAATATGAACATTTGTTTGCGGAATACAAAACATGACTGTTTGTGAAGAAAAATTCCAAAATTTGCTGCACCCTTTGATAAGCCGTAGGCTTCAAAGCGTTGGAAAAAAAAGTAGCGGCTTATAGTCAGCAAAATACAGTAACATATAACATAAATTTTACTTTTATTGAAGACCGAGTGGAGAAGGAGGAGAGAAGGGGAACAAAACAAAATTTCCTGCACTGTTTGATAATCCGTTGGGTTCAAAGTGCTGGAAAAAAGTAGCGGCTTATAGTCTGCTAAATACAGTAACATTTAACATAAATTTTACTTTTATTGAAGACCGAGTGGAGAAGGAGTAGGGAAGGGAGATACACCAAAATTTGCTGAACCGTTTGATAAGCCGTTAGGTTCAAAGATTTGGAAAAAAGTAGCGGCTTATAGTCTGGAAAATACAGTAACATTTAACATAATTTTTACTTTTATTGAAGACCGAGTGGAGAAGGAGTAGGGAAGGGAGATACACCAAAATTTGCTGAACCGTTTGATAAGCCGTTGGGTGCAAAGCGTTGGAAAATAGTAGCGGCTTATAGTCTGCAAAATACAGTAACATTTAACATAATTTTTACTTTTATTGAAGACCGAGTAGAGAAGGAGTAGGGAAGGGAGATACACCAAAATGTGCTGCACCGTTTGATAAGCCATTGGGTTCAAAGTGCTGGAAAAAAGTAGCGGCTTATAGTCTCCAAAATGCAGTAACATATAATATAATTTTTACTTTTATTGAAGACCGAGTAGTGAAGGAGTAGGAAAGGGAGATACACCAAAATTTGCTGAACCGTTTGATAAGCCGTTGGGTTCAAAGCGCTGGAAAAAAGTAGCGGCTTATAGTCTGCTGACCAGACTTCAGAACGTGAGCTTTTTGTCTTGGCTGGTTGTGTACTGACAAAGGAAAATAAGAAGACTGAGCTCTGATCTAGTTTTTAGGGCCACCGTGTCACTCTGGAAATGTCATGTGTTGCCACGGGCGAATGACTTTGACAACCTTGAAACAGGACCCGGCTGTCGTCAACAAGACATGCCGGCCGTGTAGTTTTGTGATCGTTTCGTTTGTACACCGACCGATGCAATCGCTTTGGTCACTTTGGACCGTGACACATGAAATGTTGCTTTCAGTGAGTGAAAACACATTTGAAATGGTTTTCACAACAAATGTCCTCTGGCAATGTTGACCTTATATTGTCTGTGACATGCTGTATACTGTCAAAACCTGGACTTGGGTGTTTGTTTTCCCGCAATGCAAAGGAAAGTTGGAGCGGGCAAGGCGTGAAGGTAAGGACATATTCATTCATTCTAATAATAAAAGTAACAAAAGACTCAGATAATAAAACAAAAACTTGCACAAAGGCAGAAACTATTAACATGAAGCAAAACTCGATAACTGTGACATGAAGGAACAAAACTTTCGTGGCATGGCAAGAAGCGTAGCTATGAACAGGCATGAGAGTCAGAGGTAAAGTCGCCAGGCTGACTTCCTGGCAACTTTCGGTTTAAAGGGGAACATTATCAGCAGACCTAAGTGTCAATATATACCTTGATGGTGCAGAAAAAAGACCATCTATTTTTTTAACCGATTTCCGAACTCTAAATAGGTGAATTTTGGCGAATTAAACGCATTTCTGTTTATCGCTCTGGAGGCGATGACGTCAGAATGTGATGTCACCGAGGTAACACACCCGCCATTTTCATTTTCAACACATTACAAACACCGGGTCTCAGCTCTGTTATTTTCCGTTTTTTTGACTATTTTTTGGAACCTTGGAGACATCATGCCTGGTGGGTGTGTTGTCGGAGGGTGTAACAACACTAACAGGGAGGGATTCAAGTTGCACCACTGGCAAGAAATCTGCCGCCAGACCCCCATTGAATGTACCAGAGTGTCTTCACATTTGACCGGCGATGCTAAGACAGACAAAAAGGTTCCCGACACACACAATAACTATATACACAATAACTTAAGTTGATTACCAAAAGTATTGACATATTTGCATTACTAGGCTTTTCTGTCATTTTTGAGCAGGCACACAATGATTTCACACAAGGGTGTCCAACTCAATTTAAAACCGGGGCCACGTCAATCAATGTTTATTTGTATAGCCCTAAATCACGAGTGTCTCAAAGGGCTGCACAAGCCACAACGACATCCTCAGCTCAGATCCCACATCAGGGCAAAGAAAAACTCGACCCAATGGGACAATGAGTAACCTTGGATGGGACCGAAGAACAGACAGAAATGCGTGACACTTATCTCGTCGTCTTTCGTAAAATCTTGCACTCATTCGCCCCTTTTGATTACCTCTCGAGAAACTCTGAAGAAACGTTTATACTTTTTGCACTTTGAACGGTTTGTACAACCGAAAAAAAACCCGCAAGCTTAGAGCATTTTACTTCTAAAAATCAATCAATCAATGTTTATTTATATAGCCCTAAATCACAAGTGTCTCAAAGGGCTGCACAAGCCACAACGACATCCTGGGTTCAGATCCCACATAAGGGCAAGGAAAAACTCACAATCCAGTGAGATGTCAATGTGAATGACTATGAGAAACTATGATCCGTGGCCACTGAACCTGTGGCCCCACCCCCCTCCACGAATGAGAGGGGAGCAGAGCAGAAAAGAAACGGCAGATCAACTGGTCTAAAAGCGGGGTCTATTTAAAGGCTAGAGTATACAAATAAGTTTTAAAATGGGACTTAAATGCTTGAATGGAGAAAAGTCTACTCCTAAGTGGGCCAAACTATTCAAATCACAGCACAATAATAACTTAAAAATAAAGACAATTTTAGATTGTTTTCTTTGTTTAAAAATAGAACAAGCACATTCTGAAAATGTACAAATCATAATGTTGTTGGATTTTTTTTTTACACTTACATGTTGCAGGTAATAATAATATATCTTTATTTGGAGTTTTTTTTATATTTTCTGAATAGATTATTTGATAGTGTTCACCAGTCAACTCAGTGGTGTTAATTTTCAATCCATCCAGTTAAAAAAAATACATCAAAATCAATTTACAGGATGCTCTTTATGTAGTTTGATCATTTTCCTCGACTGATTTTCTAACACCATCTGGTTTAATTTGTACATATGTAGCATTAGCTACATATGTACAAAGAATTGCTATTGCGACATCCAGTGGACACATTTAGAACAGCAGTTTTTTTCATTCAAAAATTTGACACCCCTGATTTAACATGAAAAACACATTTTGTTACGTACTTCATTGTTGAGGCGACAATTTGGTTCTTTTTTTGGTAAAGTAAGAGAAGAAAATTCACAAACCCAAACCTGTTTAGCTTTTGAGTTTTAATGGTTTGCATTCTAAGTACAGATGTCCGGTAATGGCTTTTTTTGCAAATATCCAATATTCCGATATTGTCCAACTCTTAATTACCGATTCCGATATCAACCGATACCGATGGAATGAACGCATTATTATGCCTAATTATGTTGTGATGCCCCGCTGGATGCATTAAACAATGTAACAAGATTTTTCCAAAATAATTCAACTCAAGTTATGGAAAAAAGTGCCAACATGGCACTGCCATATTTATTATTGAAGTCACAGAGTGTATTATTTTTTTAACATACCCCAAAACAGTATCTTGGAATTTGGGACATGCTCTCCCTTAGAGAATCCAAATAGCAAAGTGTGTGTGTGTGGGGGGGATATTTAGCGTCCTGGAAGAGTTGGTGCTGCAAGGGGTTCTGGGAATTTGTTCTGTTGTGTTACAGTGCGGCTGTTCTCCCGAAATGTGTTTGTCATTCTTGTTTGGTGTGGGTTCGCAGTGTGGCGCATATTTGTAACAGTGTTAAAGTTGTTTATACGGCCACCCTCAGTGTGACCTGTATGGCTGTTGATCAAGTATGCCTTGCATTCACTTGTGTGTGTGAAAAGTCGTAGGTATTATTTGTCTGGGTTGGCATGCCTTTAGGTTGATTGGCACTCTGTACTTCTCCCTACGTTTGTGTACACAGCGGCGTTGTTAAAAGTCATACATTTTTACAATTTAAAACCGATGCCGATTACTTCCGATATCACATTATAAATGTCCAATATTATCGGACATCCCTAATTCTTACTTATATCTATAAAACATAATCTATGCAACATTTCGTCAAAAAGAACCACCATTACATAGATAGATAGTACTTTAGTGATTCCTTCAAGAGAGTTCCTTCAGGAAAATTAAAATTCCAGCAGCAGTGTACAGAGTTGATATCAATTTAAAAAAATAAAAAGTAAATAATGGGGGTTTACATGGAAACAAAATAGAGAAATATTACAATAAGAATAAAATAAAATGCAACAATGGTAATGAAAATATACCAGTAAAATCCGGTGCACCTTTTATATATATATATTTAAAAAAAAGACCTGAATAGACCCACCCATCGGCAGTGCGCCTTATAATCCGGTGCGCCCTATGGTCCGGAAAATACGGTAGTTTACTTCCATACCGGCCGATTCAAAAGTGCCAGAAGAAAAACACACTGACCCAGTTTTCATTTGATACCATCACACGGCATTATTGTGATGATTCTGATACTGAAATATGACTTAGACTTAGACTTCCTTTTTATTGTCATTCAAATTTGAACTTTACAGTACAAATAACAACACAATTTTGTTGCATTAGCTCTTTGTAGCGCAGGATAAAAAAAAGCAATAAGGTGCAGATATAAATGAATAGATGACTGTACAGATAAATACATTGCACTTTTGCATATGCATCCAGGTTTATGGATGTATGTTATATTGTCTTTTTCATTCCAGCGAGTTAATCCATTTTGGGGAGAATTGAGGGGATAATTTAATTATGATGCGTTCAAGAGTCTTACGGCCTGAGGGAAGAAGCTGTTACAGAACCTGGAGGTTCTGCTTCGGAGGCTGCAGAACCTCTTTCTAGAGTCCGGCAGTGAAAACAGTCCTTGGTGGGGGTGGGAGGAGTCTTTGCAGATTTCCGGAGCCCTGGTCAGGCAGCGGCTTTTTGCCATCTCCTGGATAGGAGGAAGAGGAGTCCTGATAATCTTTTCCGCCGTCCTCACCATATAATGGCGGCATTTATAACACCTTTAAATCCCTCGTAGAATATTCTCTTTCAAGTATGAGCGCCGACTTTTCTTTTTGTTCCCGACAGACTTTGGACAGGCTTCATTAGGCAGAATTATTGATGGCAAGTTTGCTCATCTGCACAATGCCATTAAACCCGGGGCTTTTTATTTATATATTTATTTATTCCAAACAATGTACCAGCAGCTAAATGTCCTTTCGATAAATTAGCTGACAAAGACTGACACAAATAATCATGCGGCAAGCTTCTTGGGGGGGGGGGTACGACATTTTCAAGTACAGACATCAGCAGTTCAGTAATGAACTGAAAAGTCATTAACGTACTATTAATCCAGTTTATTAGGAACACTGACAACAACGAGCTTTCCAGAAAACATTAATGTATATTAAGACAGAAAATCAGCTTAAATGCGAGCGCCGTAAATTACTTCTCAGTCTAGCGATCTTCTTCACTTTAATTTCTGTTCTGTTTTCCCTCTTTACGCTACTCTGTCCTTTTGTTTGCGACATCACTCTTCCCACCCTTCAAGACGTGATTGTGTTGCAAAGACTATTATTGTGTGTCTACACTTAATTATGTGTTTGGATGAAGGCCAAGTTGATGAGATCAACCTCAGCTGTCCCTAAATGGGAACACCTTTGACAGATAGTAGAGTCGCCGTGGCATATACGTGTGTGTCTGTGTGTGTGTGTGTGTTTTGTGTGTGTGTGTGTGTGTGTGTGCGTGTGTGTGTGTGTGTGTGTGTGTGTGTGTGTGTGTGTGTGTGTGTGTGTGTGGGCCCAGCTTAAAGGGCAGGGGTCGGCAACCTTTTTGGCTGAGAGAGCCAAGAAAGCCAAATATTTTAAAATGTATTTCTGTAAGAGCCATATAATATTTTTTTTAACTCTGAACACAACTAAACACGTGCATTTTTAAGTAAGACCAACATTTCTAGAGTAAAATAAGTCTCTTATTCTTTGGAATAACATTGTTAGTCTGATGCTAACTGTGGAGGGGACGTGGCCTGTGGGCCTGCAGCAAAGCAGGGTGTGCCAGGACTGGCCTCCAAATCAGCGACAGGTGCGTAGATTGCCCACCTGGGCCTTGTTATCTAATCACCTGTCGCTTTGTTATAAGCAGCAGCCAGGAGGAGAGACGGGGTTGAAACTGGAGCCAATTTTTGATTTGTTTTATTCTTTTTTCTTTTGTTTTTGTTGACTTAACTTTTTTGCTTTGTTTTTTCCCCTTTTTATTTTTGTTTTGTGTTTTTTGTATAATTTTTCTTGTTCTTTTTCTTCATTTTTGTTTATCTCATTAATTTTTAGTTTTTCATTTGTTTTCTAATCTTTTTTTTTGTTGTCTTATTTTTTTTCCTTTGGTTTTTCCCTTTAATTTACTTTTTTGTTTTTGTATAATTCTTCTTGTTTTTCTTCTTTTTGGTTTTTCTCATTTATTTTTAATTTTAAATTAGTTTTTTAATCTTTTTTTTTCTTCCTTTTGTTTCTGCTGTCTTCACTTTTTTCCTTTGGTTTTTCCCTTCTTTTTTTGTATAATTGAAAAATAAAACAATATTGTAACCCTGAAACAGGCTAACCCTAACATGTCGGTGCTTGGTGGTCTGAAGAACCCCCAAGAGGACAAGCCCCACACTAACCAATAATAAATAAAGTACTTCTTACCATTAACGCAATTTCTTGAACATAAAAAAGCATAAGAATGTTTTATATTTTGAACATTATTTTTAACAAGTGGAATTATTCATTACTTATCGTGTCAAGCGATGTCAGCTCAGATTTATCTGAGAGCCAGATGCAGTCATCAAAAGGGCCACACCTGGCTCCCGAGCCATAGCTTCCCTACCCCTGCTACAAGGTGTCATGATGCGTTTAGTGCAGGGGTCGCCAACCTTCAGCATACAAGAAGCCATTTGTGCCCATTCCCGCCCAATTAAAACCCAACTTGAGCCGCAAACTGTGTTCGATTCCTGAAAGTACAATAACACCACTTACAGTTTCAATACACGTATGCTATAGAATTTATGAAATCAAACACTTTGACAACGATTCACGTTTTATTTCTGGGTATAAGCAAATCACCAAATTATTTTGAACATTCGAAAAAAAATACACTGGTCATTCCCTTATTGATGAATTTAAAAAAAAATCAAGTCGTGCCAATATTCTAAAGCAGGGGTCAGCAACCTTTTTGAAGTCAAGATCTACTTCTTGGGTACTGATTAATGCCAAGGGCTACCAGTTTGATACACACTTAAATACATTGCCAGAAATAGCCAATTTGCTCAATTCACCTTTGAGTCTATGTTACTAATAATATCCATCCATCCATCTTCTTCCTCTTATCCGAGGTCGGGTTGCGGGGGCAACAGCCTAAGCAGGGAAGCCCAGACTTCCCTCTCCCCAGCCACTTCTTCTCGCTCTTCCCGGGGGATCCCGAGGTGTTCCCAGGCCAGCCGGGAGACATAGTCTTCCCAACGTGTCCTGGGTCTTCCCCGGTTGGGCGTGCCCTAAACACCTCCCTCGGTAGGCATTCGGGTGGCTGGTTACTAGTAATAATTAATGACATTTATCTTTGTGGAAACACTGATCATCTTAATGATTTCTCAAATAAAATATATATAGAAACAGATAAATATTTTTATAAATATATCTGGACTCTTTAAAAGTCAAAATTCAACGGAAAAAAGAAAAGAACAACTAGCTAATTTTAATCTTTTTGAAAAAATTAAAAAAATAATTTATGAAACATTTGTAATTTTTCCTGATTAGGATTAATTTTAGAATTTTGATGACATGTTTTAAATAGGTTAAAATCCAATCTGCACTTTGTTAGAATATATAACAAATTGGACCTAGCTATTTTTCTAACAAAGACAAATATTTTTTTTTGTATCTTAATCATAAGTTTGAAGAAATATTTCACAAATATTCTTTGTCAAAAAAACTGAAGCTAAAATGAAAAATTAAATTAAAATGTATTTATTATTCTTTAACAATTAAAAAAAAAACTTGAACATTGATTTAAATTGTCAGGAAAGAAGAGGAAGGAATTTAAAAGGTAAAAAGGTATATGTGTTTAAAAATCCTAAAATCATTTTTAAGGTTGTATTTTTTCTCTAAAATGGTCTTTCTGAAAGTTATAAGAAGCAAAGTAAAAAAATAAATTAATTCATTTAAACAAGTGAAGACCAAGTCTTTAAAATATTTTCTTGGATTTTCAAATTCTATTTGAGTTTTGACTCTTTTAGAATTAAAAATGTCGAGCAAAGCGAGACCAGCTTGCTAGTAAATAAAATAAAAAAAATAGAGGCAGCTCACTGGTAAGTGCTGCTATTTGAGCTATTTTTAGAACAGGCCAGCGGGCGACTCATCTGGTCCTTACGGGCGACCTGGTGTTGGTGACCCCTGTCCTAAGTTATTGTTAGATTTATTGAGGTTAGCTAGTTTGACTTGTTTTGGAAAGTCTTGACAAGCCAAATGTTTTTGTTCTATTGGCGGATAATCTTGCTTAGTTCAAATAAAATACCCCTAATTTTTATATATTTTTTTCTTGTTTTTGAACACTTGTTTTTGCAGTGTAGCCTGATTTAGCCATTCTTTACCACTTTTGGCATGTGTTTGGGCTCCTTTTCCTGTTGGATCACCCAACTGCACCCGAGACCCATCCTCCAGGCTGATGAGTTTAAATTATCCTGAAGAATTTGGAGATAGTCCTCCTTTTTCATCGTCCCATTTAAAGCAGCAGTTCCAGTGGCAGCAAAACAGGCCCAGAGTATATAATACTACCACCACCATGCTTGGCGGTAGGGTTGGTGTTCTTGGGATTAAAGGCCTCACCTTTTCTCCTCCAAACATATTGATGGGTATTGTGGCCAAAGAACTCAATTTGTGTTTCATCTGATCTCACAACTTTCCTCAAAAAGGTCTTGTCTTCGTCCATGTGATGTCCTCTAAATAGATGATTCAATATCTAGTACTGAGTGAGTTCAGGATTTGTGCTTAAGAAATGACATCTGACTGATTAAAATTTGGAACATTTCAGGGTGTGTTGCTAAAGTTGTGTTTATTTGTTGAGCAATAACGTTGCATCAAATCGTCTAAAAATAAAATAAAAATACCATTTGTGTTGGAAAATAACAGCTGACCACCACAAACCAATTGAAGCTCTAAACCATAAATATATATACAGACATAAATATATATGTTGCCATCTGCTTCTCTATATGCAAGATTATCCATAGGACTTTGGTGTCTGAGAGACGTTGCCAAGACATATAACATCCCCTGCTGGTTAGAAAATAAATTTGAATTAGAAAACGATATTGCCTTTTCCCGTTTTGGATTGGGCGTCAATCCAGAATGATTTAATTATTAATTATTAATTTGCCAATGCAGGGTGTATTCAATTCGGTCATGCTGATGTGCTTCTCGGGTGAGAGACCTTGATCGCCGGCTCAACCCGATCAAGAGAGACGGGTCATGCATACTTCATTACTCACATTGATCATCTGGTACAATGCTGCCATATTCCAGTTTGGGTTTAATGAAATTATAAAAAACAACTGTATATATATATATATATATATATATCTATATCAGTGTTTCTCCCAAAAAATGTTGGTTAAGGTGGTGACTCTCCGGGGAGATCGGTCAAAATAATGACTTACAAAGTCAAATTAATGACTTTCTGTAAGTAAGTGTTTGCAATAAGCGTTTGTGAAAAACATTTAAAAGTGGACCCGCATGCTGACTTATGTTCAACTCAGCATGCTTAATTTATTACAACATTTGGGATTCCTATAGTTTATTTTTATTATGTAAATGCTTTATTTTTATCAACATGTTATAGCAGGGACCCTGCCATTCAAAACTAAGTTACTAATGATTAATGTAACTATAGCTGAAAAAATAGTACAATAGCAATAGGAGAGACTATTCATCCCTGAACACCATGGAGTTAATGTAGGCTTTATGATACAGTTACATTATTATATCAACTATCAGAGACAGAAACTCTTCATTTAACATAACGTCCTTTTTTGCTGTTTCAACACAGCTCAATCAACACAGAACAAGGTAAAGTGAAATAACTTATTTGTTAACTGTAGGTCAATAATGCTTGTCTTTCTCTCAGACAGACAGGGTTTTGCTGTCCGTAACACATGCACGCACAAATGCACGTACAGACGCCGCACAGCGAGCTAACATTACGCTAAAAGCTAATTAGCCTTCACCTCAAGGATTGTAAGCGAGCTGAGCTACGGCTCATGTTTCTAGGACGTCAACAAGCTCATAGTGATGTTACTAGTAGTTGACTTGGAAGTGTTTATTATAATTTGGGAAGAGTCCGCTGCATTCTGCTCACCTGCTAAACACCTTTCTGCAAACCCGCCGTCTCTCCTCTCTGCCTGTGCCGTGAGCACTGACTCCACGTACCTGAATACGCACTGCTGATTGGCTGTTACCGCTCTGCATGTAACCAATCAGATGGTTGTGAGGGTGGGACAATGCTGGGTGCTGCAGAGACGTACTGACAGAGGCAGAGGTAGAACTAAGCGGAGCAGCATGTTAAAACTTTAGTTTAGGCAATGGCTTTAGCGCTGTGGGAAACCCTGTATATGTACGTATTTATGTATGGTATGTATCATTGCTGATACCGTTTGTACGGTATTTCCCTTAAAGAATCGTCCTCAAAGTATAAATAAAGTTATTACTATTATTGAAGTACTGGCTGTCCAGGGTCGAGATCCAGGATGGACCGCTCTTCTGTGTATCGGTTGGGGACATCTCTACGCTGCTGATCCGACTCCGCTTGGGATGGTTTCCTGTGGACGGGACTCTTGCTGCTGTCTTTGATCCGCTTTGAACTGAACTCTCGCGGCTGTGTTGGAGCCACTATGGATTGAACTTTCACAGTATCATGTTAGACCCGCTCGACATCCATTGCTTTCGGTCCCCTAGTGGGGCGAGGGGGGGGGGGGTTGCCCACATTTGAGGTCCTCTCCAAGGTTCTCATAGTCATCATTGTCACTGGCGTCCCAACTGGATGTGAATTCTCCCTGCCCACTGGGTGTGAGTTTTCCTTGCCCTTTTGTGGGTTCTTCTGAGGATGTTGTAGTCGTAATGATTTGTGCAGTCCTTTGAGACATTCGTGATTTAGGACTATATAAATAAACATTGATTGATTGATTGATTGATATTATCTCTCTATTATCGTCGGGACCCAGGATGGACCGTTCGCCTGTATCGGTTGGGGACATCTCTACCATGCTGATCCGACTCCGCTTGGGATGGTTTCCTGTGGACGGGACTCTTGCTGCTGTCTTGGATCGGCTTTGAACTGAACTCTCGCGGCTGTGTTGGAGCCACTATGGATTGAACTTTCACAGTATCATGTTAGACCCGCTCCACATCCATTGCTTTCGGTCCCCTAGAGGGGGGGGGTTGCCCACATCTGAGGTCCTCTCCAAGGTTTCTCATAGTCATCATTGTCACTGGCGTCCCACTGGATGTGAATTCTCCCTGCCCACTGGGTGTGAGTTTTCCTTGCCCTTCTGTGGGTTCTTCCGAGGATGTTGTAGTCGTAATGATTTGTGCAGTCCTTTGAGACATTTGTGATTTAGGGCTATATAAATAAACATTGATTGATTGATACCAAGCAGTATATAACCTCCATTTCTATCATGTCTCTCAACATGTGTTAAAACTGCAATTCAAACCCCAGTACTCTGAAATACGGGTGCTGAGTTGTAAATGCTTTCAAAAGACAAAAAAACAAAGCAGGAAAATAAATGTTCTGGTAAAAAACTGCACTGTACCAGAAACTGGTCTTCAAACGGTGTTCTGTTTGAGAAACTGTTTGAGAAATCGGACTAATTTAGTGCTTGGATTACAAATTTGACGTCTCTAATGGTACGTCTCTAATAGTAATAATGTCTCTGATGTCAAATAGCATAAAGCATCAAGAAATTATTCACCGACATGACGTTACTACTAAGAGTGTATCGGGTCGGATGCAAAGAAAGACCGGCGGAAGAATTTTTTCAAATTATTTTTTGAATGTCTCGAAGTTCATTGAAAAGGCTCCGTGAGTTTTTGAATGAAGTTTTAAATCCAAAGGATAATACCGTCCGTGCCCTGACTGATACTCTTCTAGGTGAGTTTGCTATCGTTCACGAGTATTTTGCCGGTTGTGCGAAAAGCTAATCAGTGTGGATTGCATTCTCCTTTCTTTTTTGTAGCATCAATGCACTTCAAATTGTCCTCTTCGTTACAATTGTTGCTGTTTTTATTGAATGGTATCTGCTTCAGGGTTGTATCCTGTGCGTTGAGACCGGCCCATGCCCGTGATGAAGGGTTCCATCCGTCCGAAATCGAACATGACCGGATTAATGTATTTCCATGGGTTGGAGGATTTTTATTTAGAGCCAAACAGTTTCAGAAATCCGACTAATTTAGTGCATGGACACAATATTGAATGAGAGAGTCCGCAAAATATCTTTATGAAGCAAAGTTTCTACAAACACCATCACCAGACATCCATCCATCCATTTTCTACCGCTTATTCCCTTTGGGGGCGCTGGGGGCGCTGGAGCCTATCTCGGCTACAATCGGGCAGAAGGAGGAGTACACACTGGACAAGTCGCCACCTCATCGCAGGGCCATCAGTAGACAAACTTTCCCAAACAATTCTGCTTGAATTCTCAATAGTACGACTGCAGAGCTGTTTAAATGCTACCGATAATTGTTTTAATTCAGGCTTCACTGAGTCCAACATCAGTACGTTCAATGAGGGCACGGGGAACGACTCTGACACTAAAACTGATCCCAGTATCGGACATTGTATTCAATGGACCCGGTCTTGTTAAGTGAAATTATTGCACAGGATGGGTCCCTGTAACCTTGTTAATGCTAGTTTTATGACTTCTTGGGGGCAGGAGACAAGGGTGTGCATGTCTGTTAAATTTCTTATAGTGGCCTGCAAGGACCACTACGAATGGTAAAATATCAGTGCTCTATGTTATCATTTATTTTTGTGTGAACCAGAACCACCTCAAACCCCGTGGTGCAGGGTTCTCCAAGGGTTAGAGATTGACTGATCAACTTGCATTGGTTGTATTAATCTCTGGCTTACATGCTCTTGTATCTCGATGTCTGTGTAGATTCTCAAACATCCAGGTCATAAAGATTTGCAACATCTGAACCGAGGTAACTGGACTTTTCATGTTTGTCAGCAACAATACACCTTCCATTCAAAAAGCTTCTTCCGTTCTCAGTTTTAGGTGTGGAGTTTGTCTGTTCTTGTCCCCGGTGGGTGTGTTCTCTGGGCGTGGTGACCCTAAGGTTGATAAGGTTGGCTGGTGGACAACCAGCCATCAGTAGTTTACCTGCATGGTTTCATCTCGTTAGTGGCCGACAACAGGAGTTAGGTTTGATGTCCAGATCTCCAACTGTCCAAGTCCGAGTCCACGGTTCTCGCCCGGAAAAGGGTGGAGTGCTATCTCCGGATTGGGGAGGAGATATTGCCCAAGTGGAGGAGTTCGAGTACCTTGGAGTCTTGTTCACGAGTAGGGGAAGAGTGGATCGTGAGATCGACAGGCGGATCGGTGCGGCGTCTTCAGTAATGCAGACGTTGTATCGATCCGTTGTGGTGAAGAAGGAGCTGAGCCGGAAGGCAAAGCTCTCAATTGACCGGTCGATCTACGTTCCCATCCTCACCTATGGTCATGAGCTTTGGGTCATGACCGAAAGGATAAGATCACGGGTACAAGCGGCCCAAATGAGTTTCCTCCACCGGGTGGCGGGTCTCTCCCTTAGAGATAGGGTGAGAAGCTCTGCCATCCGGGAGGAACTCAAAGTAAAGCCGCTGCTCCTCCACATGGAGAGGAGCCAGATGAGGTGGTTCTGGCATTTGGTCAGGATGCCACCCAGACGCCTCCATAGGGAGGTTTTTCGGGCACGTCCGACCAGTAGGAGGCCACGGGGAAGACCCAGGACACGTTGGGAAGACTGTCTCCCAACTGGCCTGGGAACGCCTCGGGATCCCCCGGGGGGAGCTGGAAGTGGCTGGGGAGAGGGAAGTCTGGGCTTCCCTGCTTAGGCTGCTGCCCCCGAGACCCGACCTGATCGATACAGCGCCCGCATTACTGAATACACCGCACCGAACCGCCTGTCGACCTCACGATCCACTCTTCCCTCACTCGTGCATGCACTTGAGGTTAAGTAATATCGATGGAATGACAATGAAAACAGACTGCAGTTTGTTAGTTGCGGTGTTAGCCGTACGATAACAAAGATAGTGTACAAAAAAACTAAAACATATTTTAGTCAATGATTAGCGCCGGACCAAATCATGCAAATATAGCTGCATACGAAAAACAAGGTTCCACTGTATTCTCAATAAAGACTACACAATGGACACATGTTTGTATCGCATGTTACACAATAGGAGTGTGGGAAAAAATTGATTCAAATACAAATCGCGATTCTCACGTTTTGCGATTCAGAATCTATTCTCTTTTTTTTTTTTTAAATCGATTTTTTGATTTTTTTTATCAATCCAACAAAACAATACACAGCAATACCATAACAATGCAATGCAATTCCAAAAGCAAAGCTGAGCCAGCAACACTCAGAACTGCAATAAACAGAGCAATTGAGAGGAGACACAAACACCACACAGAACAAACCAAAAGTAGTGAATATTATCAACAACAGTATCAATATTAGTTATCATTTCAGCATAGCAGTGATTAAAAATGCCTCATTGACATTATCATTAGACATTTGTAAAAATAAAAAAAAAGAACAATAGTGTGACAGTGGCTTACACTTGCATGGCATCTCATAAGCTGGACAACACACTGTGTCCAATGTTTGCACAAAGATAAAATAAGTCATATTCTTGGTTCGTTTAATAGTTAAAACAAATGTACATTATTGCAATCCGTTAATAAAACATTGTCCTTTACAATTGTAAAAGCATTTAAAAAAAAAATCTACTGCATATCAGCAGACTGGGGTAGATCCTGCTGATATCATATCTATTGAATTAATACAGAATCGTTTTGAATTGTAAAAATATCGTTTTTGAATCGAGAATCGCGTTGAATCGAAAAAATCGATATATAATCGAATCGCGACCTCAAAAATCGATATTGAATCGAATCGTGGGACACCCAAAGATTCGCAGCCCTATTACAGAACTCTTATTGGGTCACCTTGTAGAACTTAAACAATATATTCGGATGTTTGTATCCATCTTTATCACAGAGATGGGAGCAGAGAAGCCCAGGAGAACAACGATACATTTCCTATTTCTCCCTGAGGTGGGGATTTGTTAATAAACGGGCTTATGCATCCTCATAGATTACATTCTAAATATAGTACAGTTTGTGTGACTGTACAGTGCTGCACATGATATTTACATTATGTAGCCTTTCCTGTAGAGATTGTGGCAATAACGTTAAAAGCTTGTTTTTTTTTCCAATGCTGGAGCAGGACTACTGAGTATGGCTTCTGTTTCTCGGGCATAATGGCAACGTATTAGACCACAATGAGCGGATATAATTATTGCACTTGTTTTCAAAGGCATACTGTAGTTTTATCGGAATAAATGTTGTGCTCAATACAAATTATGGCATTATTAAGCATGAAAAAAAAAAACCTTGTGACCAAACATCTTACACATCTTAAGAAGTACAGTTAAAACACGACATACATGGTTAGTTGAATATATCCATCCCATTTATCCATTTTCTACCGCTTGTCCCTTCCGGGGTTGCAGGGGGTGCTGGAACCTATCCCCGCTGTACTCGGGCGGAAGGGGGGGTACGCCCTGGACAAGTCGCCACCTCATCGCAGGGCCAACACAGATAGACAGACAACATTCACACTCACATTCACACACTAGGGACCATTTTTTAGTGTTGCCAATCAAACTATCCCCAGGTTTTTGATTTATTGATTGAGACTTTTATTAGTAGATTGCACAGTACAGTACATACAATTGGGGCCATGTTTTAGTGTTGCCAATCAAACTATCCCCAAGTTTTGATTGATTGATTGATTGATTGATTGAGACTGTTATTAGTAGATTGCACAGTTCAGTACATATTCTGTACATTTGGGGCCAAGTTTTAGTGTTGCCAATCAACCTATCCCCAGGTTTTTGATTTATTGATTGATTGATTGAGACTCTCATTAGTAGATTGCACAGTACAGTACATAATCCGTACAATTGGGGCCATTTTCTTAGTGTTGCCAATCAACATATCCCCAGGTTTTTGATTGATTGATTGAGACTTTTAGTAGTAGATTGCACAGTACAGTAGATATTCCGTACAATTGGGGCCACTTTTTAGTGTTGCCAATTAATCTGTCCCCAGGTTTTTTTATTGATTGATTGAGACTTGTATTAGTAGATTGCCCAGTACAGTACGTATTCCCTACAATTGGGGACGTTTTTTAGTGTTGCCAAGCAAACTATCCCCAGGTTTTTGATTGATTGATTGATTGAGACTCTCATTAGTAGATTGCACAGTACAGTAGATATTCCGTACAATTGGGGCCAATTTTTAGTGTTGCCAATCAACCTATCCCTAGGTTTTTGATTGATTGATTGAGACTTTTAGTAGTAGATTGCACAGTACAGTACATATCCTGTACAATTGGGGCCATTTTCTAGTGTTGCCAATCAACTTATCCCTAAGTTTTTGATTGATTGATTGATTGATTGATTGATTGATTGATATAGACTCTTATTAATAGATTGCACAGTACAGTACATATTCCGTACAATTGGGGCCACTTTTTAGTGTTGCCAATCAAACTATCCCCAGGTTTTTGATTGATTGATTGATATAGACTCTTATTAATAGATTGCACAGTTCAGTACATATTCCGTACAATTGACCACTAAATGGTAACACCCCGATAAGTTTTTCAACTTGTTTAAGTCGGGGTCCACGTTAATCAGTTCATGGCAAAGGTGCATGTCTTTGGAGGTGGGAAGAAGCCGGGGTACCCGGAGGGAACCCACGCAGTCACGGGGAGAACATGCAAACTTCACACAGCAAGACCCCGAGCCCGGGCATCGAACCCAGGACATTCCTATTGTGAGGCACACACACCAACCCCTGTTTCACCGTGCGGCCAAGGCATATACATACAGCAAATTAATATTAGTTCCTATTACCTATAACTGATTTATTTACTTAAATCTATTTTTTCGTTTATATTTTAACTTTATTTTCTGTTGAAAATGAAAACAAACACATTTAAAAAGATTTTTTTTAACAAATCTTTTATTGCAACCCAGCCTCACCCAGACTCTGCATCCAGTGGCCCCAAGGCAAATTGAGTTTGAGACCCCTGTTTTAAAGCATTTATCGGCCGATAATATCGCCAGTCCAATATTATCGGACATATTTACTACCAACCACAACCTTAAATAGCTTGACCGCAAACAATTAGGTTTTTTTCAATCATTCTTTCCTAAAAACCAAGGTACATTACTCTCACTTTAGTTAAGAACTAGAGCTATCTTTATGGAGTTTTGTGGGTGCAATGAGCGCACAATTATGAGAGAAAGTCAGTGTTTGCATGGCCAGTCTTCACGTCCACGCATACTTGAAAACCCATGTGTCTAATTACAAGGATTTTGGAATATTCTTTGTATCAGACGGTCCATTCTTTGCTCCTCAGAGATGACGCCAGAACCAATTCAGTGCCACAGAGGACAGCTTTTGTTGATGCCGGATTCTAGTAACATACTTCTCTTAATGCACAATGCACAACCTTGCACCCCACTTATGTTGTCTCTGAAACATTAGCTTGTATTAGAATTGGGTTGAACCTTGCAGGTCAGTGGTGTTGGATCACCTCATATCATAGCAGGCACAAACCATGACATTAAAAATGCATTTAGGTGGGAGTTTTAGTTTTTTCCCGATGCTGTACTGTACTATATGGTACAGTAGGGCAGGGCCATCTAAACTTGCCATTGTCTTGCTGAAATAAGCAGGGGCGTCCATGACAAAGAAGGCGCTTAGATGGCAGCATATGTTGTTCCAAAACCTGTATGTACCTTTTAGCATTAATGGTGCCTTCATAGATGTGTAAGTTACCCATGTCTTGGGCACTAATGCACCCCCATACCATCACACATGTGTAAGTTACCCATGTCTTGTTCACTAATACACCCCCATACCATCACACATGTGTAAGTTACCCATGTCTTGGGCACTAATACACCCCCATACCATCACACATGTGTAAGTTACCCATGTCTTGTTCACTAATACACCCCCATACCATCACACATGTGTAAGTTACCCATGCCTTGGGCACTAATACACCCCCATACCATCACACATGTGTAAGTTACCCATGTCTTGGGCACTAATACACCCCCATACCATCACACATGTGTAAGTTACCCATGTCTTGGGCACTAATACACCCCCATACCATCACACATGTGTAAGTTACCCATGCCTTGGGCACTAATACACCCCCATACCATCACACATGTGTAAGTTACCCATGTCTTGTTCACTAATACACCCCCATACCATCACACATGTGTAAGTTACCCATGCCTTGGGCACTAATACACCCCCATACCATCACACATGTGTAAGTTACCCATGTCTTGGGCACTAATACACCCCCATACCATCACACATGTGTAAGTTACCCATGTCTTGGGCACTAATACACCCCCATACCATCACACATGTGTAAGTTACCCATGCCTTGTTCACTAATACACCCCCATACCATCACACATGTGTAAGTTACCCATGCCTTGGGCACTAATACACCCCATACCATCACACATGTGTAAGTTACCCATGTCTTGGGCACTAATACACCCCCATACCATCACACATGTGTAAGTTACCCATGTCTTGGGCACTAATACACCCCCATACCATCACACATGTGTAAGTTACCCATGTCTTGTTCACTAATACACCCCCATACCATCACACATGTGTAAGTTACCCATGTCTTGGGCACTAATACACCCCCATACCATCACACATGTGTAAGTTACCCATGCCTTGGGCACTAATACACCCCCATACCATCACACATGTGTAAGTTACCCATGTCTTGGGCACTAATACACCCCCATACCATCACACATGTGTAAGTTACCCATGTCTTGGGCACTAATACACCCCCGTACCATCACACATGTGTAAGTTACCCATGTCTTGGGCACTAATACACCCCCATACCATCACACATGTGTAAGTTACCCATGCCTTGGGCACTAATACACCCCCATACCATCACACATGTGTAAGTTACCCATGCCTTGTTCACTAATACACCCCCATACCATCACACATGTGTAAGTTACCCATGCCTTGGGCACTAATACACCCCCATACCATCACACATGTGTAAGTTACCCATGTCTTGGGCACTAATACACCCCCATACCATCACACATGTGTAAGTTACCCATGTCTTGGGCACTAATGCACCCCCATACCATCACACATGCTGGCTTTTACACTTTGCGTCGATAACAGTCTGGATGGTTCGCTTCACAATGTCGAAAATTTCCAAAAACAATTTTAAATGTGGACTCGTCAGACCACAGAACACTCTTCCTCTTTGCATCAGTCCATTTTAGATGATCTCGGGTCTAGAGAAGCCAGCGGCGTTTCTGGATGTTGTCGATAAATGGCTTTCGCTTTGCAATGTAGAGATTTAACTTGCACTTACAAATGTAGCTACAAACTGTATTTAGTGACAGTGGTTTTCTAAAAGTGTTCCTGAGCCCATGTGGTGATATCCTTTAGAGATTGATGTCGGTTTTTGATACAGTGCCGTCTGAGGGATCGAAGGTCACGGTCATTCAATGTTGGTAATCACTAGACTTACGTGGAGTGATTTCTCCAGATTCTCTGAACCTTTTGACGATATTACGGGCCGCAGATGTTGAAATTCCTACATTTCTTGCAATTGCACTTTGAGAAACGTTGTTCTCAAACTGTTTGACTATTTGCACACCTGCACACCTGTGGGATGTTCCAAATAAGTGTTTGATGAGCAGTCCTCAAATTTGTCAGTATTTATCGCCACCTTTCCCAACTTCTCTGTCACGTGTTGCAGCCATCAAATTCTAAAGTTAATGATTATTTGCAACAACAAACAAATGTTTATGAGTTTGAACATCAAATATGTTGTCTTTGTAGCATATTCAACTGAATATGGCTTGAAAAGGATTTGCAAATCATTGTATTCTGTTTATATTTACATCTAACACAATTTCCCAACTCATATGGAAACGGGGTTTGTTAAAACTGCAATACAACTCCTTTTTAGTCCTTTCTATCGTTTTTATTTTGCATGTAAAAGGATATTTACTTCCTATATCCTGAATGTACTGCCTTGAGCTGACAAATGATCCCTCATGTAAAAGAAGCATGACCTCTGTTTTCTTCATTCTGCTGATGTGACGGCCTTTCAACTTAAGCAGCTATTCAGATATTGAGTGCTCGTCCTTGCAGGACATAACATTCTCCTCTAAAGCTCAGTGTGGAAGGAATAGTGGGGGCAGATAGGCCTAACAAAAGAGACATTGACATTGTTTAATATCTCTATATTTTTAGGCCGTATCGCGATATTTTGCTTTAGCCTTGAATGAACACTTGATGCATATAATCACAGCAGTATGATGATTCTATGTGTCTACATTCAAACATTCTTCTTCATACTGCATTCATATATGCTACTTTAAACTTTCATGCAGAGAGGGAAATCACAACTACAAGTGTATTTATTAAACAGTTATTGGCACAGTGGCACAAACATTCATGTCATTTCCAAAACAGAAAGTGCAAGATTGTCAGAGACATTTTAAAACAAGCTACGAGTGCACTTTTGTGCATGATGTCACTAAGATGACATATCGAAAAAACACTAAATTCAAGTGCACTTTTTGTACAGAACGCCACTAAAATAGTTGAAAACAAATAAAGTGCACTTTTGTGCATGATGTCAGACAAGATAAAAATGAGCTGCATAATAGGAAATCAAATAGTGTTCGTCCTTCTCTATGTGGTCGGTTCCTGCGGACATTAACTCCTTTTGTTTTTGACTATTTTTTTCATACGGTGTTGATCTGGAAATGTTTGCTTTGTTCTTTTGATGGTGTGGCACCGAATGGAGATGTTGACATGCGGAGTAAGCACTCTTCATTCTCTAGCTGGTGACTTTTCAAACGATGCTACATATTAGCAGTAACGCTACTTTTGTAGCAACGCTTTTGCCCCATACTTGACTAATTACGTTTGTCTGTTCGACATATTCCCGCTTGAAGCCAAACCACCGCCTGACGATGGACCCCCTGCTGTTTTTATTGGGAATTAATTCTTCCTTCATTTGTTAAGAGATTCGCACCTTCTTTCCCTCGTATTACCACTCGCACGGCTCCGCTAGCATCACAGCTAACGTTACCCATGCTGCTACCTCTCTGCTCAGCGATGGCGTAGAACAGGGGTAGGGAACCTATGGCTCTAGAGCCAGATGTGGCTCTTTTGATGACTGCATCTGGCTCTCAGATAAATCTGAGCTGACATTGCTGAACACGATAAGTAATGAATAATTCCACTTGTAATCACAGTGTTAAAAATAACGCTCAAAATATAAAAATCTCTCATGCATTTTGAATCCATCCATTCGTTTTTCTACCGCACCTGTTCAAGAAGTTGCGTTAATGGTAAGAAGTTATTTATTTATTATAAGTTAGTGTGGGGCTTGTCCTCCTGGGGGTTCTTCAGACCACCAAGCACCGACATGAGAGCCTGTTTCAGGGTTACACTATTGTTTTATTTTTCAAGAAGTCTCTCTGTTGCTTTCCAGCAATTGTCTTTTTTCTCTTTCGTTCTCGCTCACGTTCTGGCTCCAGCCCCAACCCCGTCCCTCCTCCTGGCTGCTGCTTATAACAGAGTCACAGGTGATTAGATAACAAGGCCCAGGTGGGCCATCTACGCACCTGTCGCTAATTTCGAGGCCGATCCTGGCAACACCCTGCTTCGCTGCAGGCCCGCAGGCCACACCCCCTCCACAGCTAGCTTCTGAATAACAATATTATTACAAAGAATAAGAGACTTATTATACTCTAGAAATGTTGGTCTTATTTAAAAATGCAGACATTTAGTTGTTCAGTGTTGAACATTTTTTTTATATGGCTCTTACGGAAATACATTTTAAAATATTTGGATTCTTGGCTCTCTTAGCCATAAAGGTTCCCGACCCCTGGCGTATACGTATGTGACGTATGACATGACAGTATGTGACGTATGACCTGACAGTATTCAATCAAGACAGAACTGAATTTGGCAAATGAAATTGTCCGAGGTCAGCTTTTTACATGGAACACGTTTGCGTATTGCTGGGAGCTGATTGGCTCCAGGACCAGTTGAGCCCTCAAAAGGATAGAAACTCAAGACAAGATCTACTCAGTGGCCTAGTGGTTAGAGTGTCCGCCCTGAGATTGGTAGGTCGTAAGTTCAAACCCCAGCCGAGTCATACCAAAGACTATAAAAATGGGAGCCATTCCCTCCCTGCTTGGCACTCAGCATCAAGGGTTAAAATTGGGGGTTGAATCACCAAAAATGATTCCCGGGCGTGATCTCACTGCAAAAACTGAATCTAAGTAAGATGAAATATATCAAATAAGGATTATGTTGGCTTATTTTCTGTCTGATAAGATAATTCTTCTCACTAAGTAGATCTTATGTTAGAGTGTTTTACTTGTTTTAAGGGTTTTGGTCCTAAATGATCTCAGTAAGATATTACAGTTTGTTGCTGAGATTTGATGACCTATATTGAGTAAAACATGCTTGAAAGTAGAATATCAACTGTGGCAAAGCTGTGTCATCAACACTCACAAGTAGAAAACTACTTTTTTAAAGTAATAATTTGTTACTTCAAGCATGAAAAACAAATCATGATGTATGCATATCATGATGTCAAGATAATAGCACTAGCATGTACTTAATTTAAGAATATTTTTCAACATATTGAGCAAAAAAGGTCTCATTCTTTTTCTACCAAAAAAAGTGCACTTGTTATTAGTGAGAATATACTTATTTTAAGGTATGTTTGTGTTCATTGAGGTTAGCTTATTTTACTTGTTTTGGAAAGTCTTGACAAGCTGAATTTTCTTGTTCTATTGGCAGATAATTTTGCTTAGTTCAAATAAAACACCCCTCATTTCTGTATTTTTTTTTTCTTGTTTTTGAACACTGACTTTTTACAGTGTACCGCCGCTGCTCACTGCTCCCCTCACCCCCCAGGGGGTGGAACAAGGGTGATGTAGTGAATCATTTCACCACACCTCGTGTGTGTGTGTGTGTGTGTGTGTGTGTGTGTGACAATCATTGGTTCTTTAACTTTAACACAATGTTTATAAAACTAACCAAACAGTACCATTGTGTGGTGTTAAAGAAAAAAACCAAAAACCTCAAAAAAAAAAAAAAAAAAAATACTATTATCAACTGATCAGAATGTTTTTTTCTGTTTGTTTTAAAGCAGTGTAGCTAAAACCATGTTCTTTTTCAAATCTTTACCCTCCAGAACAGGGGTCACCAACCTTTTTTGAAAGCAAGAGCTACTTCTTGGGTACTGATTAATGCCAAGGGCTACCAGTTTGATACACACTTCAATACATTGCCAGAAATAACCAATTTGCTCAATTTACCTTTAATAAATAAATCTACTGTATAAATATAAAAAAATGGATATTTCTGTTTGTCATTCCGTCATACATTTTTTTACCTTTTACGGAACGTTTTTTGAAGGGAATAAATGATGAAAAAAACACTTAATTGAACGGTTTGAAAGAGGAGAAAACATGAACAAAAAAAAATTACATTTTGAAATACAGTTTATCTTCAATTTCGACTCTTTAAAATTAAAAATGTAACCAGAAAAAATGAAGAGAAAAACAAGCTAATGCGAATCTTTTTGAAAAAAATAAAATAATAATTTGTGGAACATTATTAAATAAATAAATGATAAATGGGTTGTACTTGTATAGCACTTTTCTACCTTCAAGGTACTCAAAGCGCTTTGACACTACTTCCACATTCACACACACATTCACACACTGATGGAGGGAGCTGCCATGCAAGGCGCCAACCAGCACCCATCAGGAGCAAGGGTGAAGTGTCTTGCTCAGGACACAACGGACGTGACGAGGTTGGTACTAGGGATTTGAACCAGGGGCTCTCAGGTTGCGCACGGCCACTCTCCCACTGCGCCACGCCGTCCCTATTAGTAATTTTTCCTGATTTAGATTAATTTTAGAATTTTGATGACATGTTTTAAATAGGTTAAAATCCAATCTGCACTTTGTTAGAATATATAACAAATTGGACCAAGCTATATTTCTAACAAAGACAAATCATTATCTCTCCTAGATTTTCCAGAACAAAAATTTTAAATGAAATTCAAAAGACTTTGAAATAAGATTTAAATTTGATTCTACAGATTTTGTAGATTTGCCAGAATAATTTTTTTTTATTTTAATCATAATAAGTTTGAAGAAATATTTCACAAATATTCTTCGTTGAAAAAACATAAGCTACAATGAAAAATTAAATTAAAATGTATTTATTATTATTTACAATAAAAAAATAAATACTTGAACATTGATTTAAATTGTCAGGAAAGAAGAGGAAGGAATTTAAAAGGTAAAAAGGTATATGTGTTTAAAAATCCATCCATCCATCCATTTTCTACCGTTTATTCCCTTTGGGGTCGCGGGGGGCGCTGGCGCCTATCTCAGCTACAATCGGGCGGAAGGCGGGGTACACCCTGGACAAGTCGCCACCTCATCACAGGGCCAACACAGATAGACAGACAACATTCACACTCACATTCACACACTAGGGACCATTTAGTGTTGCCAATCAACCTATCCCCAGGTGCATGTCTTTGGAAGTGGGAGGAAGCCGGAGTACCCGGAGGGAACCCACGCAGTCACGGGGAGAACATGCAAACTCCACACAGAAAGATCCCGAGCCTGGATTTAAAAATCCTAAAATAATTTTTAAGGTTGTATTTTTTTCTCTAAAATTGTCTTTCTGAAAGTTATAAGAAGCAAAGTAAAAAAATGTATTAATTTATTTAAACAAGTGAAGACCGAGTCTTTAAAATATTTTCATGGATTTTCAAATTTTATTTGAGTTTTGTCTCTCTTAGAATTAAAAAGATCAAGCAAAGCGAGACCAGCTTGCTAGTAAATAAAAAATCAAATAAAAAATAGAGGCAGCTCACTGGTAAGTGCTGCTATTTGAGCTATTTTTAGAACAGGCCAGCGAGCGACTCATCTGGTCCTTACGGGCGACCTGTTGTTGGTGACCCCTGCTCCAGAATATATTTCCAAAATGTCACGGAACAACTCACACACCTTTTTGTACATTTGTGCTCCGATAAAATACGATTCCGCAATTGCAATCTTATTCTAACACGGATGAAACTTCCAATTTCCTCCCAGAGGGGTGCCTAGGTGGGTTCTATATTGTTTCCTTGAAACCCAGCCCTAATTAAAGCGAAGCGCCCCTCATTGCATTTCACTGCACACAACAACAACCGGTCAGCCACACTAAATAAAGACAACATATTTTTGTTCCAATCTATTGAACATCAATCAGTCTGTGATTAGACGGTCCTTTATCACAATAGTCCTCATTCCTAATTTTCCGCCAAGCAGTTGCGCTCAAATAAGGAAACGGGCCTGGAAGCAAACAGTATCATTTTGACTGTTCAATGAAGTGTTCACCAAATGGCTACATAATACTTCCTGGGCCAAAAATAAACAAATAAAAGATGATTTAAAAGACTGCTTATTCTTTGCACGGTGGAATCAAGAGTGGGAAATAAGTACCTCAGGTCCTGCGCCTCGCCTTTTACACTCAATTTGTCCCCCTGAGTAGCTAAATATTTCTTTCGGATGGGATTTATAGTGTGTTCGAGTCTTCATATTGAAGTAAAGAGGACATCAATAACTCTCTAAATATTTTGAATCCTTTCGACGTCCATTGCATACCACTTTAGGAACTAGGAGAGCAACCAAGAGTGTAGCCAACCGCCAAAGTCCTGCTATAGTTTCACAACTCGTAGGTTTCTGTCCGAGTCCTAAGGCAGGGGGAGGGAACCTGCGGCTCTAGAGCCAGATGTGGCTCTTTTGATGACTGCATCTGGCTCTCAGATACATCAGAGCTGACATTGCTTAACACCAGACCTGGGCAAATTAGGCCCGGCGGCCACATGTGTTATGCTTTTTAATCAGGCCCACCGGACAGTCCCAAATAATTGTTTTAGATCTTTAAGATGGAAATTGTAGCTGCCATCATGATGATTTCTAATGACCGTGAATCTTGAACTATACAAAGTAATTCAATGGTTGAAATCTGCTCTTTTGCATGGTATACTTGTTACTATGGTAATATAATTAGTTACTATGCTAATCTAATTAGTTACTATGGTAATCTAAGTCACGGCAGCTCTGAGGAGGCACCAAGCAGTGTGGGTGGGGAGCGTTTCCACAGAGTGTTTCCACAGCAGTCAACCTGGAATGCAGGGACAAATGCGGAAATACATTTTTACAACAAAGTTCTAAAGCTTAGTGATGAATATCAGATATATCAGATTTTAAGTGAGGTTTTTTTCCCCCTCACTTTCATATTTTGATGTGTTTGTTGCACTTTGGTTGCGTTTTGCTTGATTGTAAAACATGTCGATGGAAAGGTGGTGTTGTCAATATTCAGTGTTTTATCGTTCATAGTTAATATTGTAAATCCCACATTCTTTATTTTCATGTACATTCTGAGTGTCTCGTTCAGTGAAAAAAATGTAAAATTCCATTCTGTTTTTGAAGAGAGTCTCTCATAACTTTTTTAGCATTCAATCAGAGATTATTGTGAGTTTTTGTATTAGTGTTCCTAAAAATCAGATATACCGGCCCCCAGACACATTTTTTTCTCAAAATTTGACCCCCGAGTTAAAATAATTGCCCAGGCCTGCCTAACACGATTAGTAATAAATAATTCCGCTGGTAATCAGTGTTAAAAATAACGTACAACATATAAATAAATAGATAAATGGGTTGTACTTGTATAGCGCTTTTCTACCTTCAAGGTACTCAAAGCGCTTTGACACTACTTCCACATTTACCCATTCACACACTGATGGAGGGAGCTGCCATGCAAGGCGCCAACCAGCACCCATCAGGAGCAAGGGTGAAGTGTCTTGCTCAGGACACAACGGACGTGACGAGGTTGGTTCTAGGTGGGATTTGAACCAGTGAACCTCGGGTTGCGCACAGCCACTCTTCCACTGCGCCACGCCGTCCCTATATATAAAACAGTCTCATGCATTTTAATCCATCCATCCTTTTATCTACCGCACTTGTTCAAGAAGTCGCATCAATAGTAAGAAGTATTTTATTTATTATTGGTTAGCTTCAGAATGAAAATGTTATAAAACAAAATAAGACTTATTATACTCTAAAAATGTTGGTCTTTCTTAAAAAATGCACACATTTAGTTGTATTCAGTGTTAAAAGATATAATATGGCTCTCACGGTAATACACTTTAAAATATTTGGCTTTCATGGCTCTTTCAGCCAAAAAGGTTCCCGACCCCTGCCCTATGGTCTGATAATACAGTATCCACTGAATGTGTCATATTCTAAACTTGAATTCAAACGAGGCGGAAACGGAGATTCTAGAAGTCGCTGTCTTGCGGTTCCACAGATATGCTCGTCCAAGTACCCAAACGTACAGACTTGACGACAGGTTTAATGTTTTTCAACACAACCATCAAAAAATATGCTTTCTTACGGGACTTTCCAGTGTCTCTCCAAACTTCCTCCCCCTCCTGCACCCGGCCGCTTACTATTAAAGTTAACAGATGATTAGATTAAGACGTACCACCTGTGAAATCACCTGCCAGCTGTGTCTCGCCATCAGCACATGCTGCCCGATGGCGCTCGTCCTCAGCACCATGGACAGCGGCGGTGACTTTTACTCCTACAGGCAGCGCTGGCTACATCTCCCATTACAGAGATTTTTATGAAACAATTTTATTTTTACTAAAATTCGTAAAGTAATCTTTCTGCTTTTAAGGTGTGCAGACGTGTGTCTGTTTGCTCCTGATTGGTTAATGCTTATTCACTTTTAAATCATTTAAGTCTTGGATATATATACTTGTTTATTTTTTCAAAGTAACTCAAGACCCTACAAATAATTTTAATGCATTTAAAAAAAATAATAATTCCAATCCATCTGCTGAGTAAGCTACAACAACCCTCTCAACATGGAAACCCAAATGAAGTCTCCCTGCAAGGATTTTTTTTTTTTCCAATGGAAAGCGAAAACAGACTTTTTGAGACACTCCCAGTGAAATCCAGTGGTAAGAAGTCCAAACCAACTTGTAAAAACAAAAAATGTTACATACAAATTAAAAGCTAAATTATACCGTGTATTTTCCAAGACTCTGTAAAGACACCTGCAATGGACTTGGTGCAAAACCGAAGCCATGTCACAACGTTGATATTTATGGGTGACGTGTAATAAAACCCGGAATAAAGTTAAACCAAAAACAAACATTTTTTCCCACTGCCACAGGCAAATGTGTAGAGTCGGGCGAACACAACAACTGTGTCATGGTCAAAGAATGATCTTCTGCTTGGAGACGGTGCTTTATCTAACTTGCAGCTATGAGTGCAGTCGATGTCAGAAACATTTAATAAACATTAAACAAAAATATGATCATTCAGCAAGTCTTTTTATGGTCCATGTCTAAAAAACTAAATATTTGACACGTCATTATGTTGTCTTTTTACCTTGAACTTTGGATATTTATGTTGTATTTTTACCAATTTAAAAATAATGTAAGCTTTTCACTTTTATAGTATGGGATTTTTTTGTATTTGAAGATGAATGTATACCCGTAGTGTTTTCAAGCATGCAGGTTTTTCTTATTATCATGGAATTTTACTGGTTAGACATTTGGCCTCTCAGTTTTTATCAGTTCATGCTCATAGATTTAGCTTTGACAAAACTAATGTTTTTTTCTCTAACAGGAGAAACGTATACAAAAGAAAGTATTGTGTAAGCCAACAAATTTTAACCATATAACGTATTTTTCAGAGTATAAGTCGCTCCGGAGTATAAGTCGCACCTGCCAAAAATGCATAATAATGAAGGGAAAAACATATATAAGTCGCACCTGCCAAAAATGCATAATAATGAAGGGAAAAACATATATAAGTCGCACTTGAGTATAAGTTGCATTTTTGGGGGAAATGTATTTTATAACACTTAACACCAATAATAGACATTTGAAAGGCAATTCAAAATAAGTAAAGAATAGTGAAGAACAGGCTGAATAAGTGTAAGTTATCAGGCATAAATAACCAACTAAGAACATGCCTGGTATGTTGACGTAACATATTATGGTAAGAGTCATTCAAATAATTATAACATATAGAAAATGCTACAAGTTTATCAAACAATACGTCACTCCTAATCGCTAATTCCGATAAAATCTTATACGTCTAGTCTCTTACGTGAATGAGCTAAATAATATTATTTGATATTTTATGGTAATGTGTTAATTATCTCACACATAAGTCGCTCCTGAGTGTAAGTCGCACCCCCAGCCAAACTATGAGAAAAACTGTCAATTATAGTCCGAAAAATACGGTATTCAACCCGTTCATACACTATATCAAATCTTATCTATTAGTTCTGTTTTTAAGATATGCCGTTTTTTAATCTTATCTTAACCATCGTATCTAGATCCATATTGAATCGTCCACAGCAAAGAGATGTACAACCCTTATATATTGTCAGTACATTTAATTATAATTTGTACATTTGAGTCCGGTCTGAAAGATAGCATTTGTTTTGAGTCAGCTCTGTGATACCTCGCCTAGCAGAGTGGGCTGCATGCTCACTGCCTAATGAGGTTCTCACAGATGAGTGCAATATCAAAGAGTCTTGGAGCAATAGTTTAAAGGCATTTCAAAATCATAATTTGACCCAGATTGTATCTGCCTTTTCAAGTGTATATTTGTTGCCACCTTTTAGAAAGCCTCAATCATGCAGGCAAAATATCTGTGATAAAATCATTTACTTGAATCACAAAACAAACAACTAGATGAGGCAATTTCTGTAGGAATTGCATGTGAATGCTGAACGTTGAACGGAAATCCTGAAATTTTATTAGAATTGTTGAGGTAGAGCACATAATTCCCAAAGAGGCTGAATATTGTGAAGTTGTAATGTTTTGAAACAGATGAAAAATGTGGGAGTTGTAGAACTTTGAAGAATGTCCCATTGATTTCAATATGGTAAAAAAAAAACTGAATGGTCTGAATGAGTTGAAATGGTTGGTGTTGAAATTTTTCAAAACGGTCGAGAAATGCTGAAGTCGTAACATGTTGAATTGAGAAATGGTATAACGAGAAAACGGGGATTTTTTTAGTTCAAAAAAAGACTTTGTTTTTTGTCCTAATTAAGAGATATGTTTTGATGGTGGAACGGTTAGAATGAGTTGAAAAATGTGGAAGGGGTTTTGCCCAGAAAAAAAGGGTGGAAAAAGGCCTTTGGAAAACCAGGAATTCTAGAAAATCCTCGATTTTTTTGGGAACTTCGAAAAAGGTAGTTGGAATTCCCAGGATAGTGGAATAACTTGAATCTTGAATCTTTACCATGAATTAATTAACGTGGACCCCGACTTAAACAAGTTGAAAAACGTATTGGGGTGTTACCATTTAGTGGTCAATTGTACAAAATATGTACTGTACTGTGCAATCTACTAATAAAGTTTCAATCAATCAATCAATCAATCGATCGGTTGAAAAATGTGGAAATGGCGGAAGTTTAGAAAAACGGCCAATTCATTTTGAATCGGAAAAATGTCTCTGAAAACCTGGAATTCTGGAAAATCTGGGAATTTTTGGAATTTCTCAGGGAAAGCCTGAATAGGCCGAACAGTTTGAAGTTGGAACGGTTTGAATCGGTTGAAAAATGTGGAAATGGTGGAAGTTTGGAAAAACGGCCAATTCATTTTGAATGGGAAAAATGTCCCTGGAATTCTGGAAAATCTGGGAATTTTTGGACATTTTTAAGGAACGCCTGAATAGGCTGAACAGTTTGAAGTTGGATCGGCTGGAAAATGAGCGTGGCAAAATCTGGAGAAGAAGAAGTAGTTGAAGTAGTTTAATAAATAGATGGATTTTAGTGAAGAAAACCATATGTGTAATTATAGTTAAAATTAATTAAAACCGTACCTTCTTCATACGTACACGGGAGTCTAACTAAGTATGCAACATGATGAAATGATATCTATTAGCGTCACGCTACATTAACAATATTGCAATAAAAATGTATGTATTCAATGACAAATATAAGCATGTTAAATTGGTGAAAAACCAGGAGCTACGGGGGCGTTGCCACCCTTGTCCCCCCCACCAGGGCACCTGAGTTCAGCAGCCTAACAGCCTGGTGGTGAAAGCTGTTGGTGAGTCGGGTGGTGTATAAGTCCTGAAGAGATGGGAGTGGTGCACCGATGATTTTCCCAGCTGTTTTCACGAACTATGGATCTCAGGGAAAGGTGGCACTCTTTGACCACACGAAATCGGCAAGGCATCTAAGTAAAGTGAGTCTGGTTAATCCATTTGTAGGCCTATTTTCGTCTATAATCCAAAAGTGTGCAATAATTTGATATATGTGTAAACTTGTTTATATAAATTTCATCAAATGATGCATTTTAATAGAAATATTTGCTAATAAATGTGAAATTTTGGTCAGGAGAATATTGTTAGATTTTGACTCAAAATAGTAGGAAATGCATCCTAAGCTAACATAGATTTAAACATTTTTCTGGGGGGGGGGGCATGCCCCCAGACCCCCCTAGCAGGTGCTAGGTGCACTCGGGTGTTTTAGGATTAAGAAATTTCAGCTGATTTTGTAAATCTTCATTCCCGTCCCTGAAAAATAAGGAAAGGAAACCAACATTGCAGACAAGTGAAGGTCACTATTAGATGAACATGCTTTGTCCAATGGTCCAATCAAAGTCTCCTTCCACTTGTGTGGTAAACCCTTCAATTACAGTCACTACTTCAACAATGGGAGTTTTTAAATTGATGTTCCACATTCTCTACTTCCTGGTGAGCCCTCTAATTACGCCCCCGCCCTTCAATAACACGCTTGTAAGTGGAGCGAGAGCCAGGGCTCCAACCTCCCTATGGCATCACATCACCCATGAAGGATGTCTAATCGCTGGCTAACGTCAGGTCGGCAGTCTTGGCTGTGAAAAGGGCCGTTGGTGGAGAATAACACTTTAACAACTGCCCAGCTCCCCCGACCTGAAATTTGCCAACGTACTGATGAGTTGGTGCTTGAAAAAGTAGAGGAGAGGAGGCTGAATACTTGGACACAAACTAGATCTAGGCTACATTTCACACTGAACTGCAGCACAGTTAATGTTTGGCCCTCGGCCCGCCGGAACTTTCCATCTGGCTCCAGGATAAAATGTGTCTGCAACGAGTTGGGTACCCGTGAATACCCATCAGGTATCCGTGTTAAACGACTCCGAATAAGCATGCAGGTTGTCTTTTGGGACATTAGGGATCACTTTAATAATTCAATTACAAAACCCCAAACCAGTGAAGTTGACACATTGTGTAAATTGTAAATAAAAACAGAATACAATGATTTGCAAATCCTTTTCAACCTATTTTCAATTAAATAGACTTCAAAGACAAGATACTTAATGTTTATCTGCTCATTCGGAATTTGATGCCTGCAACACGTTGGGGTATTTTTACCACTAAGTTACATGGCCTTTCCTTTGAACAACACTCAGTGAACGTTTGGGAACTGAGGAAACACATTTTGTAAGCTTTTCAGGTGGATTTTTTTCCCCATTCTTGCTTGATGTGCAGCTTAAGTTGTTCAACAGCCCGGGGTCTCTGTTGGGGTATTTTACGCTTCATAATGCACCAAACATTGTCAATGGGAGACAGGTCTGGACTGCAGGCGGGCCAGTCTACAAACCCCGTTTCCATATGAGTTGGGAAATTGTGTTAGATGTAAATATAAACAGAATACAATGATTTGCAAATCCTTTTCAAGCCATATTCAGTTGAATATGCTACAAAGACAACATATTTCATGTTCAAACTGATCAACATTTTTTTTTTTTGTGCAAATAATCATTAACTTTAGAATTTGATGCCAGCAACACGTGACAAAGAAGTTGGGAAAGGTGGCAATAAATACTGATAAAGTTGAGGAATGCTCATCAAACACTTATTTGGAACATCCCACAGGTGTGCAGGCTAATTGGGAACAGGTGGGTGCCATGATTGGCTATAAAAACAGCTTCCCAAAAAATGGTCAGTCTTTCACAAGAAAGGATGGGGCGAGGTACACCCCTTTGTCCACAACTGTGTGGGCAAATAGTCAAACAGTTTAAGAACAACCTTTCTCAAAGTGACATTGCAAGAAATTTAGGGATTTCAACATCTACGCTCCATAATATCATCAAAAGGTTCAGAGAATCTGGAGAAATCACTCCACGTAAGCGGCATGGCCGGAAAACAACATTGAATGACCGTGACCTTCCATCCCTCAGACGGCACTGTATCAAAAACCCACATCAATCTCTAAAGGATATCACCACATGGGCTCAGGAACACTTCAGAAAACCACCGTCACTAAATACAGTTTGTTGCTACATCTGTAAGTGCAAGTTAAATCTCTACTATGCAAAGCTGAAGCCATTTATCAACAACATCCAGAAACGGCGCCGGCTTCTCCAGGCCCGAGATCATCTAAGATGGACTGATGCAAAGTGGAAAAGTGTTCTGTGGTCTGACGAGTCCACATTTCAAATTGTTTTTGGAAATATTTGACATTGTGTCATTCGGACCAAAGGGGAAGCGAACCATCCAGACTGTTATCGACGCAAAGTGTAAAAGCCAGCATGTGTGATGGTATGGGGGTGCATTAGTGCCCAAGACATGGGTAACTTACACATCTGTGAAGGCACCATTAATGCTGAAAGGTACATACAGGTTTTGGAACAACATATGCTGCCATCGAAGTCTTTTTCATGGACGCCCCTGCTTATTTCAGCAAGACAATGCCAAGCCACATTAAGCACGTGTTACATCAGCGTGGCTTCGTAAAAGAAGAGTGTGGGTACTTTCCTGGCCGACCTGCAGTCCAGACCTGTCTCCCATGGAAAATGTGTGGCGCATTATGAAGCGTAAAATACGACTGAAGCTCTACATAAAACAAAAATGGGAAAGACTTCCACTTTCAAAGCTTCAACAATTAGTTTCCTCAGTTCCCAAACATTTATTGAGTGTTGTTAAAAGAAAAGGTGATGTAACACAGTGGTGAACATGCCCTTTCCCAACTACTTTGGCACGTGTTGCAGCCATGAAATTCTAAGGTAATTATTATTTGCAAAAAAAAAAAAAAGTTTGAGTTTGAGCATCAAATATGTTGTCTTTGTAGCGCATTCAACTGAATATGGGTTGAAAAGGATTTGCAAATCATTGTATTCTGTTTATATTTACATCTAACACAATTTCCCAACTCATATGGAAACGCGGTTTGTAGTACCAGTACTATTTTACTGATTGATTGATTGATTTAAAACTTTTATTAGTAGATTGCACAGTACAGTACATATTTTGTACAATTGACCACTAAATGGTAACACCCCAATAAGTTTTATAACTTATTTAAGTCGGGGTCCACGTTAATCAATTCATGGTAAACTATGAAGCCAAGCTGTTGTAACACGTGGCTTGGCTTTGTCTTGCTGAAATAAGCAGGAGCGCCCATGATACATTTGCTTGGATGACAACATATGTTGCTCCAAAACCTGTATGGACCTTTCAGCATTAATGGTGCCTTCACACATGTGTAAGTTACCCATGCCTTGGGCACTAATACACCCCCATACCATCACACATGTGTAAGTTACCCATGTCTTGGGCACTAATACACCCCCATACCATCACACATGTGTAAGTTACCCATGTCTTGGGCACTAATACACCCCCATACCATCACACATGTGTAAGTTACCCATGTCTTGGGCACTAATACACCCCCATACCATCACACATGTGTAAGTTACCCATGTCTTGGGCACTAATACACCCCCATACCATCACACATGTGTAAGTTACCCATGTCTTGGGCACTAATACACCCCCATACCATCACACATGTGTAAGTTACCCATGTCTTGGGCACTAATACACCCCCATACCATCACACATGTGTAAGTTACCCATGTCTTGGGCACTAATACACCCCCATACCATCACACATGTGTAAGTTACCCATGTCTTGGGCACTAATACACCCCCATACCATCACACATGTGTAAGTTACCCATGTCTTGGGCACTAATACACCCCCATACCATCACACATGTGTAAGTTACCCATGTCTTGGGCACTAATACACCCCCATACCATCACACATGTGTAAGTTACCCATGCCTTGGGCACTAATACACCCCCATACCATCACACATGTGTAAGTTACCCATGTCTTGGGCACTAATACACCCCCATACCATCACACATGTGTAAGTTACCCATGCCTTGGGCACTAATACACCCCCATACCATCACACATGTGTAAGTTACCCATGTCTTGGGCACTAATACACCCCCATACCATCACACATGTGTAAGTTACCCATGCCTTGGGCACTAATACACCCCTATACCATCACACATGTGTAAGTTACCCATGCCTTGGGCACTAATACACCCCCATACCATCACAGATGTGTAAGTTACCCATGCCTTGGGCACTAATACACCCCCATACCATCACACATGTGTAAGTTACCCATGTCTTGTTCACTAATACACCCCCATACCATCACACATGTGTAAGTTACCCATGTCTTGGGCACTAATACACCCCCATACCATCACACATGTGTAAGTTACCCATGTCTTGGGCACTAATACACCCCCATACCATCACACATGTGTAAGTTACCCATGTCTTGGGCACTAATACACCCCCATACCATCACACATGTGTAAGTTACCCATGTCTTGGGCACTAATACACCCCCATACCATCACACATGTATAAGTGACCCATGGCTTGGGCACTAATACACCCCCATACCATCACACATGTGTAAGTTACCCATGTCTTGGGCACTAATACACCCCCATACCATCACACATGTGTAAGTTACCCATGTCTTGGGCACTAATACACCCCCATACCATCACACATGTGTAAGTTACCCATGTCTTGGGCACTAATACACCCCCATACCATCACACATGTGTAAGTTACCCATGTCTTGGGCACTAATACACCCCCATACCATCACACATGTGTAAGTTACCCATGTCTTGGGCACTAATACACCCCCATACCATCACACATGTGTAAGTTACCCATGTCTTGGGCACTAATACACCCCCATACCATCACACATGTGTAAGTTACCCATGCCTTGGGCACTAATACACCCCCATACCATCACACATGTGTAAGTTACCCATGTCTTGGGCACTAATACACCCCCATACCATCACACATGTGTAAGTTACCCATGCCTTGGGCACTAATACACCCCCATACCATCACACATGTGTAAGTTACCCATGTCTTGGGCACTAATACACCCCCATACCATCACACATGTGTAAGTTACCCATGCCTTGGGCACTAATACACCCCTATACCATCACACATGTGTAAGTTACCCATGCCTTGGGCACTAATACACCCCCATACCATCACAGATGTGTAAGTTACCCATGCCTTGGGCACTAATACACCCCCATACCATCACACATGTGTAAGTTACCCATGTCTTGTTCACTAATACACCCCCATACCATCACACATGTGTAAGTTACCCATGTCTTGGGCACTAATACACCCCCATACCATGACACATGTGTAAGTTACCCATGTCTTGGGCACTAATACACCCCCATACCATCACACATGTGTAAGTTACCCATGTCTTGGGCACTAATACACCCCCATACCATCACACATGTGTAAGTTACCCATGTCTTGGGCACTAATACACCCCCATACCATCACACATGTATAAGTGACCCATGGCTTGGGCACTAATACACCCCCATACCATCACACATGTGTAAGTTACCCATGTCTTGGGCACTAATACACCCCCATACCATCACACATGTGTAAGTTACCCATGTCTTGGCCACTAATACACCCCCATACCATCACACATGTGTAAGTTACCCATGCCTTGGGCACTAATACACCCCCATACCATCACACATGTGTAAGTTACCCATGCCTTGGGCACTAATACACCCCCATACCATCACACATGTGTAAGTTACCCATGCCTTGGGCACTAATACACCCCCATACCATCACACATGTGTAAGTTACCCATGCCTTGGGCACTAATACACCCCCATACCATCACACATGTGTAAGTTACCCATGTCTTGTTCACTAATACACCCCCATACCATCACACATGTGTAAGTTACCCATGTCTTGGGCACTAATACACCCCCATACCATCACACATGTGTAAGTTACCCATGCCTTGGCCACTAATACACCCCCATACCATCACACATGTGTAAGTTACCCATGTCTTGGGCACTAATACACCCCCATACCATCACACATGTGTAAGTTACCCATGCCTTGTTCACTAATACACCCCCATACCATCACAGATGTGTAAGTTACCCATGCCTTGTTCACTAATACACCCCCATACCATCACAGATGTGTAAGTTACCCATGCCTTGTTCACTAATACACCCCCATACCATCACACATGTGTAAGTTACCCATGCCTTGGGCACTAATACACCCCCATACCATCACACATGTGTAAGTTACCCATGCCTTGGGCACTAATACACCCCCATACCATCACACATGTGTAAGTTACCCATGTCTTGGGCACTAATACACCCCCATACCATCACACATGTGTAAGTTACCCATGTCTTGGGCACTAATACACCCCCATACCATCACACATGTGTAAGTTACCCATGTCTTGGGCACTAATACACCCCCATACCATCACACATGTGTAAGTTACCCATGTCTTGTTCACTAATACACCCCCATACCATCACACATGTGTAAGTTACCCATGTCTTGGGCACTAATACACCCCCATACCATCACACATGTGTAAGTTACCCATGTCTTGGGCACTAATACACCCCCATACCATCACACATGTGTAAGTTACCCATGCCTTGGGCACTAATACACCCCCATACCATCACACATGCTGGCTTTTACACTTTGTGCCTAGAACAATAGCATTTAGCCTCACAGAGTCTATCAATAAAAAAAATTGGCCCTTCAAAATAGGGTGCCATGTATAAATTAAGCGTTCGACAATCAGGAAGTGGATTGATTTGTCACCATTTTCTGTAACTAGTGAATAGTTCAGCGTCACACTTTGGCTTAGCTTTTTCTGATCCATCCAAAAAGATGCATTGGTTATGTTTTCTTATCGGATCTCCGCTCGAAAACAGTAATTGACCCCAGGATGAACTCTGCACATATCTCACAAACAGTTCCATTTTACTGCAGCCAATCCGTGTAAAGCCTTTTCTTCTCCCATTAAAGAGAACATGTTTTGAAATCATCATATAACACCTACAGTATGCGGTCCTTTGACAACCGAGTACATCACATTAATGTCGTGGCATACCATCCAAGTCTTATGAACTTTAGAACCAGAAAAATCCATCTTCAGAACTGTTCCCGGGATTTGTTGTTAATGTTTCTGTCCTGATTCCAGGCTTTGTAGTCTAAACAAATATTTTTATTTTTTTTGCTTTCGCTCTCCAAACGTCTGATTGTCTAAAGCTGTCTATGAGAAAGTCCAATCAAAACTGAATCTGCTTAATCTGATGTGACGGACTCCTGCTGTCGTCGTACGGGTTCCATGGACCACCCAGGAAGGACATGCTTTTGAGCTGGTTTGACTCTTGTTTATTTTTAAATAACACAAACTTTGTCTTTTGGTCGGGTCGCTTTTCAGCTGCTCCTCGCTCGCTGTCTTCGGCTCGCTCTCGGTTGTTTTCGCTCGTCAGGTTCTGCTGCTGGTTGTCCTACTCCTTCCCTGATCTTTCCTCCTTCTCCCCTTTTATACAGCCGGAAGAGAAATGTTAATTGTGTGCTGGTGTGCGATCCACACACCTCAATTAGATTGCGGCGACGTCGCTTCCAGCATTGTTGTGGTTTGTGCAGCCCTTTGAGACACTTGTGATTCAGGGCTATATAAATAAACTTTGATTGATTGATTGATATAATCAAAGATTTAACGGTCTGAGAGAGAAAATATATGCTTTCATTGATTTTAAGGTCATTTTTCAAACACATTCTGCAGGAATAGCAACATAAACCAAGTAGTTTCACTAAGAAATAGAATGCCAATAATTTAGTATAATGTATTTTTTGGACCATAGGGCAGACCGGCGTGGCGCGGTTGGATCCCACCTTCTACCAACCTCGTCATGTCCGTTGTGTCCTTGAGCAAGACACTTCACCCTTGCTCCTGATGGGTCTTGGTTAGGGCCTTGCATGGCAGCTCCCTCCATCAGTGTGTAAATGTATGTGTGAATGGGTGAATGTGGGAATAATCTCAAAGCGCTATGAGTACCTTAAAGGTAAAACAGCGCTATACAAGTGCAACCCATTTACCATTTAACTTGATGGATTGTTGGATGTGTATTTGGGATCTGCATGAGTCCTGAAACTGTGGGCGCGTCCGCAATTGTAGTCCGCGCCGACACCGTAGTCATCAGCTTGCAGCACCGTAAAGGGGAGAGATTGTGTTGCACTTTGTAGTAGATAGGAGGAATTGTTTCTTTCAAAATCCGTCCGTATCTTTTTGGAGTTGTGTTCCGAACAAACAGACACATGTTTGTCGAAAACATAACCTCTGTGGCGGAGTAAAGCGTGCCATGTTCATCTCAAGCGTTCCAACCCAAAACAGACTCGGTCAAGGAACACCATGCCGAGGGAAAGTATGAGGGGCCGTTAGGGACATTATTCAGAATGACCTCTTACATACACTACTGAAATTCTCTTACATAAACAACTGAAATCTTTTTCCCTCACACACACTACTGAAACACTCTCACACACACTACTGAAACACTCTTATACACACTACTGAAACACTCTCACACACACTACTGAAACACTCTCACACACACTACTGAAACACTCTTACACACACTACTGAAACACTCTCACACACACTACTGAAACACTCTTACACACACTACTGAAATGCTCTCACATCCACTACTTTCACACTCAAACGATTTGATAAGGTACCGTCACCTAGAAGAGAAGAAGCCAGCAAAGTTTAAGGTCAATTTGTGAGGTATTCACGTTCTAAAAAGTTAAACATCAGTTAACTTTTCTGAGAAAACTGCATTTTCCAAACTGATAGAAAAAAATGTCCACTGTAGAGGACGGTGTTTCTAGGAAAGTAAAAATCACAGTGGCACAGTGGATGTTCCCAAACAATTATTTGCATTTATAAATGAGATTAGATTAGATTAGGTTCAATTAGATTAGAACCTTTGAGCAATATGTTTGTGTTCATTACAGCAAGTGTGTTTGGCATTGTAATGACAGCAGAACTCGTACAGTAAGTGATGATGTAATTATGTTGGTCGGCTCTCATAAAGTCTGCAGTGAGCAGAAATCAGTGATGAAGGGAAAAAAAAAGAGCAAATGTCGTTTTTTTAAATTAACGAGCCGCGTATATTTAAAATAATTAAAATATGTAAATATCAAATGTTATTATAAATGTGCTTGTTACTACATGACATATTACATTACATCAAGTATATAAAACCTCGATGGAGGTGTTTGGATGTTTTTTAAGGGCTTTTTTGGACTGTACTTGATTCCATAATAAACTGTATTTATATTAGTCACAGGTGAATAATGCTGTATAATAGATTGTATTTATATTATTCACAGGTGAATAATGCTGTATAATCAATTGTATTTATGTTATTCACAGGTGAATAATGCTGTATAATAGATTGTATTTATGTTATTCACATGTGAATAATGCTGTATAATCGATTGTATTTATATTATTCACAGGTGAATAATGCTGTATAATCAATTGTATTTATGTTATTCACAGGTGAATAATGCTGTATAATAGATTGTATTTATGTTATTCACATGTGAATAATGCTGTATAATCGATTGTATTTATATTATTCACAGGTGAATAATGCTGTATAATCAATTGTATTTATGTTATTCACAGGTGAATAATGCTGTATAATAGATTGTATTTATGTTATTCACATGTGAATAATGCTGTATAATAGATGGTATTTATATTATTCACATGTGAATGATGCTGTATAATATCCATCCATTTTCTACCGCTTATTCCCTTTTTGGGGTTGCGGGGGCGCTGGTGCCTATCTCAGCTACAATCGGGCGGAAGGCGCTGTACACCCTGGACAAGTCGCTACCTCATCACAGGGCCAACACAGATAGACAGACAACATTCACACACTAGGGACCATTTAGTGTTGCCAATCAACCTATCCCCAGGTGCATGTCTTTGGGGGTGGGAGGGGCCTATCCCCAGGTGCATGTCTTTGGAAGTGGGAGGAAGCCGGAGTACCCGGAGGGAACCCACGCAGTCACGGGGAGAACATGCAAACTCCACACAGAAAGATCCCGTGCCCTGGATTGACCCCAGGACTACTCAAGATCTTCGTATTGTGAGGCAGACGCACTAACCCAATTAGGTGAAATGACGTAAACTCCCACGGCACACCAAACAATATCTGCGGCACAGTGGTTGAAAAACACTGCTGTTGGTCACGTGATTGCAACAACTCTTTGGTGTGTTTTACTTCAATTAAAGTAGTTCATAGTCTTCTTTGGAGAATGCAGTCCAAGCCAAGAATGTGCACTCCTCTTGCAGATTATTTAACTTGTATTGCCCGGCTGTTTTTTTGTTTTTTTCTTCTTCAAGTATGCTATTTTGGTTTCCTCCCAAAATCAGTTTTCATCACGACTCCTCTTCCTAACACCTCCTTCTCAAATGATTACGGCGGGGAGTTTTTAATAGGACTTGAATTCTCCTGGCCTGGAATCTTGCTCCAAGCAAACAGATCTGCTGTTGGAGCCCATTTGGAGAGCTCCCAAAAGAAACTAGTGGTATTAGAAACTGTCAGTCTATTTATATGCGTGCAAATACATGCAAATCACAAAATAAGCTGAAACATTCATCATTTCTCTCCGCTGTAGCAAATTGTGGGGACAGAATGTTGTATATATTCCATCTGTTGAATGAATATGGCAAAGT
>NC_084622.1:65380317-65527817 GCF_033978795.1 Nerophis ophidion | reverse complement strand
TGTTCAGATGTAAACAATGTTCAGATGTAAACAATGTTCAGATGTGAGGAGCTCCACAACCCGTGACGTCACGCGCACATGGTCTGCTACTTCCGGTACAGGCAAGGCTTTTTTATTAGCGACCAAAAGTTGCAAACTTTATCCTCGATGTTCTCTACTAAATATTTTCAGAAAAATATGGCAATATCGCGAAATGATGAAGTATGACACATAGGATAGACCTGCTATCCCCGTTTAAATAAGAACATCTCATTTCAGTAGGCCTTTAAATTATTATTAATTATTGCCCTTTTGAATCAATTAAGAATAGTCACAAACAAACCAGGATTCAATCAAAAATAGATGATTTTTGTCATTGCTTTGTAAAAGCAGAATTGTCGCGTGTGTTGATCCCGTCGGTGTGCACAGGTGTAGACTTAGACTTACTTTTATGGTCATTCAAATTTGAACTTTGCAGTACATATAAGAACAACATTTTGTTGCGTTGGCTTGTTGTAGTGCAGGATAAAAGAGCAATAGGTGCAGATATTGTCAAGACTAGGACTATGGTGTGGATTGTTTTCCCAAGCTGCGAAGCGATTGGAACGGACATGGCTTGAAGGTAATGACATCTTTTAATTTTAACACTCAAAAGTACTACAAAAACAAAGGGTATAAAGAACATCTCGCACAAAGGCATAACTATGGACATAAAACAAAACTTGCAAACTATGGCATGAATAAAGAAAACTTACTTGGAACGAGAAAAGAGCAGCATGGATCATCAGCATGAATAGCAAGGGTGTATAGAGAGTGGTGTTGCCAAGCTGACTGCCTGGCAACTGCAGGCTTAAATAGTAATGTGGTGATTGGCAACGGGTGCATGAGTCCAAATGAATCAGGTGCGTGACATGAGGACAGGTGAAAACTAAAGAGTTGTCATGTAAACAAAGCAGGGATTGAAAATAGAGGAACTGACAAAATCCAAAAACCAAACAGAACATAGCCAAACTAAACATGATCACCAGGACCTGACAGATACAAACAGATGACTGTACAGATACATTTATTGCGCTTTTGCATTTGCATCCATGTGTATATTGATCTGTATATTCCAGCGAGTTAATCCATTTTGGAGGGGAATTGGGGGGAAAGCGCCTTAAAAGTCCTCTTGTATCCAGTTCGAAAGCTGCATTGTAAGCAGAAGGAACACAAGGACTTGATTGAGTTCATTTTCATTTACCGTTTGATTGGTTGATTAACTATTAGCGGCCCAGTTCTATTATGGTGCAACCTTTTTTTAATGCCTCTGAACATTGCATTTAATGTTTTTTAATGCCATTTAAGACCTTAAAAAATGTTTTCCGCTAAATCCATTTAATGACTTTTAATGCTTTTTAATGCCCTGTGAAAAACCCCGTATGCAAGTGAAATAGAGAATGTGTGTAAACACTCCTCTTGCACATTGTTTTTTAATCCAGTCCAATCCACTTTATTTGTATAACACATTTAAACAACATAAATGTTTCCAAAGTGCTGCACAACAATATTAAAAACAATATTCAAATATCCTTAGCTCCACCAATGACTGAATAAAAAATAAAATAATATTTAGCTCATTCACGTAAGAGACTAGACGTATACGATTTCATGGGATTTAGCAATTAGGAGTGACATATTGTTTGGTAAATGTATGGCATGTTCTATATGTTATAGTTATTTGAATGACTCTTACCATAATATGTTAGGTTAACATAGCAGTTGGTTATTTATGCCTCATATAACCTACACTTATTCAGCCTGTTGTTCACTATTCTTTATTTATTTTGAATTGTCTTTCAAATGTCTATTCTTGGTGTTGGGTTTTATCAAATAAATTTCCCCCTAAAATGCGACTTATACTCCAGTGCGACTTATATATATATATATATATATATATATATATATATATATATATATATATATATATATTTTTTTTTTCTTCTTTATTATGCATTTTCGGCAGGTGCGACTTATACTCCGGAGCGACTTATACTCCAAAAAATACGGTATTTGTTATATTATGTTCCGTACTGTGCAGGGCAGGAATGCTATACATTGCGTTGATATCGGCCATCCTACTAATTCCTATAAATTTGTGCTATTCATTCGTATAGAAAGGATCTATCATTTTTTTTACTCGTGCACTGTACATGTAAGACATTTATAATGCCCTTAATTTCGTCTTTGTTATTCATGTCATACCTGGTGACTGACGCCACTCCAATACACCATGGAACTACTCAATGAAAGAATCTATGTGCTGATAGAAAATAACTTTAAATAGAAAAAAAATAACTGCCTGACTTTCCTCTCTTCCATTATCTGGTATCTCCTAATGCAAAACATGAGTATATGGAAAAACAGCCATTTTGTCTTGGGCAAATGGATGAATATTAGAGGGCATTAGGAAAAAAAGGGGGGGACTTTCTGCAGAGTTAGACAAGCAATCTCTCCACGAGGTTGAGATGACAATTGATTCCGTGCTCGTAGCCTTTTCATCAATCCATTAGCGGCACGGGCTCAAGCGTGGCAGCCGCACAGGCGTACGCATTAACTTCCCGTCTCGTGACCAGAGACCCCGGGAAAGTCGGTGGGGTAAAAGAAGGGAACGGAGAAAACATTTATAACTCGGTTGTAACTATATGCACAGCGTTGAGCTGCAGGATCTTTACTATTTGTGTCTGTGTAAGCACTAAGGGGACACCGTTAGCATTAATTGGACTGAAATTTTTTTAACAGAAGAACAAATTGTTGCATGCATCTCTGCTTCTCCATTCGCCGAAATTACTCAGTGTCAAGGCGTGGACTTAGCTGTAGTTTGTTTTCCCGTGGTGCAAAACGACTAGACCGCACATGGCGTGAAGGTAAGGACATCTTTTGATTAATAACTCAAAAAAAAGGAACAAACGAAAGGCGCTCAGAGAAGAGGTGCAAAAACTTGGCTATGAAAACAAAAACTTGCACAATGGTAGAACTATGAACATAAAACAAAAACTTGCACTATGGTAGGGCTGGGTGTTATGGCCTTTTTTTAATATCTCCATATTTTCAGGCCATATCGCGATATACAATATATATTACGATATTTTGCCTTGGCCTTGAATGAACACTTGATGCATATAATGACAGCAGCATGATGATTCTATGTGTCTACATTCAAACAATCTTCTTCATTCTGCATTAATGTATATGCTCATTTTAAAGGAAGGAAATTATAACTACGTCAATTGACCAAAAGTGTATTTATTAACGTTTTTAAGCAGTGGCTCCAACATTCAAGCCGCAAATAAAGTTACAGCCTTATATAAGTGTTAAAATTAAGGCAACGCATGATGCAAGTGTCCATATTAGCCTACTATCAAAATGACTATGTGTCGTAGGTTGATGCAAATCTTCGTTGACAGAAATGTTGAAATGTTATATTCACTCTACAGTTTTTTACAACATTGTAAAAGATTACTAAAACGGAGGCTTTCCAGAGGGTGTGATAACTTCTAGAAATTACTGGCTTAAAACGGCTGAAGGTAAAAATGTATGTGTTCAAGTTGAAGAAAGCAGAAAGAAATAAAACGACCTCAGATATACCTAAAATTTGAGGCAAAATGATGCATTATGTAGATACAGTTAGCATAAATAGCATGTTAGCATTTATTAGCTTGCAGTCGTGCAGTGACCAAACATGTCTGATTCGCACTCCGCATAAGTCAATAACATCAACAAAGCTCCCCTTTGTGGGTTTACGCACAGCATAAAACATTTGATGGACAAATACAGACAAAGAAGGAGTGACATAAAACACGCCTTTCTGTGGCAGCATCATTTATATTTTGATGCCGGTGAGCTGCGGTGAGTTGTGAAGCTGTCTTGATCTGTGGTCTGGATCATGTTTTTGTTATTTTCTGTTAGTTTTAAGACTCCATTAGTTCCTGTTTTTGTGCACCCTTGTTTGTTTTAGTTTCCTTGACGACTCATGATTTTCACCTGCCCTTTTGCATTCGGGACACACCTGTCTCGAATCAAGAGACCAGTATTTAAGCCTGTCTTTGTCTGTCAGTCGGCCTGGCGTCATCGCTTACGTCTGTTGCGATTGTTTGCTACATACTAAAGGGACATGAGTAAAAAAATATTTGGGGGGGGACAAATGGCCTGCTGTGTGGATATAGGTGGATGTACACTGAATGCAAAGAGGATGGATTACACATCAAGATTGAATAGGTATGCTTAATTCTTAAAGAACTTGACCCAAGGGGTGTTGAACTCAAAGGAAGGAGACGGCTCCATGAATTGATTTACGTGGACCCCAACTTAAACAAGTTCAAACATTTATTGGGGTGTTACCATTTAGTGGTCAAATGTACGGAATATGTACTGAACTGTGCAATCTACTAAAAAAAGTTTCAATCAATCAATCCATCGTCGAAAATATTTTGCAAAAGTGTTGTGTCTTGGCTAAGGGGAGGTGACGGCAAACAGACACCAGAGGGCCTAATGATCAATAATTTATTGTATGTATACATATATATATATATATATATATATATATATATATATATATATATATATATATATATATATATATATATATATATAGTTTATACATATATATATAATAAGAATAATAAACAATACTAACTAATAAACTAAGGAAATGAAGTGTGACAAAAACTCAAGAGTGTGTATGGTGTAAGACTATGTGTAGAATTTAACTGAAGTGTGTGTTACTAAAGTGTTGAACGAGATACGAGGAACGAGGCAGTCCATGGGGCAGGCAGGTGATCTGGGGCGAGAGAGAGGCGTCAAAGTCCAGGAGCGAGCGAGGAGTCTAAGAACGAGGGAGGCAGTCGAGTTTCAGGGAAACGGAAGGAAAACACTGCTAAAACACGGGAGATTATGGGGGGTAAGTCTTAGTTGGAAAGACAGCCGAATTAACTCCTAAACTTGCATTTTCACACACACACACACACACACACACACACACACACACACACACACACACACACACCTCAAACAACGCGGACACATCCAATGATTTCTCGTGCTCACCTGATACATATCTAAAAAAAGAAAAAAAAAATGTCGCCCCCCCAAAATGGTTTTCCCCCATTTCCCTTTAGGGGCTAAGTAGCTTCATTCCTTGCCACGTAAGTTTTTGTTTGTTCATGCCACACAGTTAGTGAGTTTTTGCCCTGTCCATACTTTATTCTAAGTGTTAGCTTTTGTTTCCTGCGCTAAGTTGTGCCTTCGCCTTGTGCGCCTTTTGTTTGTTTTATGGTTCATAGTTAATATTGTAAAACCCACATTCTTTATTTTCATGTACATTCTTGGTGTTTAATTCAGTTAAAAAATTTAATTCCATTACGATTTTTATGATGTGTTTAGCATTCAATCAGACATTGTGAGGTTTTGTATTAGTGTTCCTAAAAATCAGATACACAGGCCCCCAGATACATTTTTTTCTCTAAATTTGGCCACTGCCCCGAGTCAAAATAATTGCCCAGGTCTGGTTTAGACCCTGAGTTGTGGTGGACACAAATCAATAAGTACTGTTTTGTATCATAGGTACTGTGCCGAGTCATACCAAAGACTATAAAAATGGGACCTATTTGAAATCATGTTCATACCTTCCAGTCCTGTCCAGAATAGTTAGTTTGCTTCCTGGGAGAAAAGTCCTCGCAGAAAGTTGGGGAAAACCCCCCACGTCGTGACAGAAGCATGTTTAGCTATTCCTCGTCCTGCGGGGATGATACTTGTTATAAACTTACTTTATTTGTCGCCATGGAGGCGAAGATTAATGATTTGGAAGTAGCTAAAACACTGCCGACGGCGGATGGACGTTAGCTGCTAACTTGCTAGCCATGTCTTAAAGGGCCTACTGAAATGAGATGTTCTTATTTAAACGGGGATAGCAGCTCCATTCTATGTGTCATACTTCATCATTTTGCGACATTGCCATATTTTTGCTGAAAGGATTTAGTAGAGAACATAGACGAAAAAGTTTGCAACTTTTGGTCGCTAATAAAAAAGCCTTGCCTGTACCGGAAGTAGCAGACAATGTGCGCGTGATGTCACGGGTTGTGGAGCTCCTCACATCTGAACATTGTTTACAATCATGGCCACCAGCAGCAAGAGCTATTCAGAACGAGAAAGCAACAATTTCCCCATTAATTTGAGCGAGGATGAAAGATTTGTGGATGAGGAAAGTTAGAGTGATGCACAAAAAACAAAAAGGGCGACGGCTCCAGATGTAATTAGACACATTTACTGGGATAATTCTGGAAGATCCCTTTTCTGCTTCTTGTGTTAATATTGTCCGAGCGAGATTGTAAAGTCATACCTTAAAGTCGGATGGCTGCGGTGAACGCCAGTGTCTCTGAGAGAAGCCGAGGAGCCAAGATCACAGCTGCCTTTTTGAGCAGCAGGAGGAGGTCGCGTAATCCACTGAAGTTTTTGGTAAGAGCCGACTTAATATCACAATTTTCCCATCCTAAAACTTGCTAATCGACGTAGAGAAACATGTTCGCTTGACCGCTCTGTGTTAAAGCTTCACAACAAACAAAGAAACACCTGGTGTGTTTCGGTTGCTAAAGACAGCTGTAATCCACCGCTTTCCACCAACAGCATTCTTCTTTGACGTCTCCATTATTAATTGAACAAACTGCAAAAGATTCAGCAACACAGATGTTCAAATTCCTGTGTAATTATGCGATAAAATAGACGACTTTTAGCCGTGTGTGGTGCTGGGCTAATATGTCCGCTACAACCCGAGACGTCACAAACACGCGTCATCATTCTGCGACATTTTCAACAAGAAACTCCGCGGGAAATTTAAAATTGTAATTTAGTAAACTAAAGAGTGCGTATTGGCATGTGTTGCAATGTTAATATTTCATCATTGATATATAAACTATCAGACTGCGTGGTGGCTAGTAGTGGCTTTCAGTAGGACTTTAAAGCACCGCTTCTTGAGAGAGTTCCAGTGTTATAACTTCACCTTTGTTGTTAGTTTATAAGCCAAACTGCACCAGTTCTCCCTTTTCTGTCTACACACTTTGTCTGCTTGTAAGTACTCTGTGATTGTGCCCTGCCGAACATGCTCATGTGCTCGTAAAACCAGCAATGACATGACTTGGGGTGCGGGGGAAATGCGGGATTTTTACTTTTCAGAGGCGGTGTAGTACCGAATTCATTAGTATCGAGGTACTATACTAATATTGGGGTACCGTACAACACTACAAAGGTACAGTACACAATATACGTTCTGACAAGACTTGAGGTGAAGAGGTTCTAGAGACTTCCACAGAAGAGCAGCATCATCAGCAGTTTAGCTGAGTCTCTTGTCACAAACCATACACTTCAGTCCTTCTTCCTCTTTTGCCCGCACTGGCTTTGTAGTCCACTTCCAACCCGAGAGAGCGACGGTGATTATTAGTCATCTCGTACGTTTTGATCACACACAGCTGACGGCTACTGTCAAGAACCCGTCCTTAGTCACAAGAAATGTCTGAGATCATTCTTTTTCCCGCTCAGTCATCGGCGCTAAAAAGAGGCCAGTTGAAGAAGGTCTTCACCTGTTTGATGTTGTGGATTACTTGGTTGGGACTGAGAAGTGACTGAGTTGTTAACGGAGAGTAGGAAGTAACAGCGGAGGAGAGAACATTCGGCTACAATCACTGCCGGTTAGAGCTAGGTTGTTTTGAGTTTGCAATGGAAATAAAAATAAAAAAAACCTTGAAAAAAATAGGCTTTCCAGCATTTGGAAAGTGTTCAGGTATAAATGTTTTAGACACAAAGCAGCCGGCTGCTTCTGTAAGTTATATGAAAGCCCAAAGGAGCAAAAAGGTTATGAAGCAGGAAAAAAGAAGGCGATCTCAATTGATTTGACCCCAGGTTGTACTACATCACAGATACAAAAAAATATATATATATATATACTGTATGTATGTATGTATGTATATATATATATATATATATAGATATATATATATATATATATATATATATATATATATATATATGTATATGTATATGTATATATATACATATACATATATATATATATATATATATATATATACATATATATATATATATATATATATATACATACATACAGTATATATCATTTTTTTTTTGTAACACGTGCTGAATGTGGCCTGTCATTGTCTTGCTGAAATAAGCAGGGGCGTCCATGAAAAAGACAGCGATTAGATGACAACATATGTTGTTCCATAACCTGTATGTACCTTTCAGCATTAATGGTGCCTTCACAGATGTGTAAGTTACCCATGCCTTGGGCACTAATGCACCCCCATACCATCACACATGCTGGCTTTTCAACTTTACGTCGATATCAGTATCAATGTTGAATATTTCCCCCAAAAAACTAAAATGTGGACTTGTCAGACTACAGAACACTTTTCCACTTTGCATCCGTCCATCTTAGATGATTTTGGGCCCAGAGAAGCCGTCTGCGTTTCTGGATGTTGTTGATAAATGACTTTTGCTTTGCATAATAGAGCTTAACTTGCACTTACAGATGCAGCGACAAACTGTATTTAGTGACAGTGGCCTTCTGAAGTGTTCCTGAGCCGATGTGGTGATATCCTTTAGATATTGATGTTAGTTTTTGATACAGTGCCATCTGAGGGATCGAAGGTCACGGTCATTCAATGTTGGTTTCCGGCCATGCCGCTTATGTGTAGTGATTTTTCCAGATTTTCTGAACCTTTTGATGATATTATGGAGCGTAGATGTTGAAATCCCTAAATTTCTTGCAATTACACTTTGAGAAACTTTGTTTCCAAACTGTTTGACTATTTGCTCACGCAGTTGTGGACAAAGGGGTGTACCTCGCCCCATCCTTTCTTGTGAAAGACTGAGCATTTCATGGAAGCTGTTTTTATACCCAATCATGGCACCCACCTGTTCCCAATCAGCCTGCACACCTGTGGGATCTTCCATATAAGTGTTTGATGAGCATTCCTCAAATTTATCAATATTTATTGCCACCTTTCCCAACTTCTTTGTCACGTGTTGCTGGCATCAAATTCTAAAGTTAATGAATATTTGCAACAACAAAAAAAAGTTTATGAGTTTGAACATGAAATATGTTGTCTTTGTAGCATATTCAACTGAATATGGCTTGAAAAGGATTTGCAAATCATTGTATTCTGTTTATATTTACATCTAACACCATTTCCCAACTCATATGGAAACTGGATTTGTAGTTTCTTCCAAAATAGCCACTCTTGGCATTCTCTTGACTGGCTTCAATAGGTAGTCACCTGAAATGGTTTTCACTTCACAGGTGTGCTTGAAGTTCCTCTCACACTCGCCAGGCACAAACTGCTTTTATTGCTCTCTAGACTTGAGAAAAACAGGTCACCGCCTGAGTGGCAATTTTTGGGTAATTGTATTCATTTTCTTTGTTGTGCGTTTCTTCCATCCTGCGCTCTTACTTTTGTTCTGCTTCCTGTTTTGTGACTTTACTCCTGCTTCAGAGCACTATTGTCCTCACCTGTCCCTGGTTGGCAATTAGGAGGCTCACCTGTCCCTTAATGACAATCAGGAGGAGTCATATAGCAGTGTCAGCTGCCTCTCAACACTGGTTCACTTTGCTGCCGCTGCGACATGTTTTGCACTATTTCTTTTTTTCCATGTTATCAAAACAATCAACCACATTTTCTGTCTCAGCACCCAAACAACATTGGCTTTTATGCACTTTTTGTGTCATTTTACGCTTTGAAATCAGAAAGGACGCAGATTTCCGGAAGTCTTCTCGTCCCCAAGACGCAGATTTTTGTTGTTGTTGATTTTTTTACCGACCCGGCCTTCTCCGGGTCATCAGGTTTATTATCAATTATCACTTTCTGCCAGTGTTTTCTTTTGTTTATAGTTGCAGAGTCAAATTTCCTTCCTCCGTTTTTTTCTTTTCGTTTTTATTAGTCGACTTCAAAGTAATACACTTTTTATTTTCTGTCTTAAATCATGGGTGTCAAACTCTGGCCCGCGGGCCAAATTAATACTCATACTTGCTAACACTCCCGATTTTCAGTCCCCCTCTCAAAAGTCTCCCAGGGCAACGATTCTCCCAAATTTCTCCCGATTTCCACAATATTCCTTACAGGCAATGCCTTTAGCGTTCTCTACAACCTTTCATCACGTCTGCTTTTCCTCCATAAAAACAGCGTGCCGCCCCCGTGACCCAACCTCGGAAAAGTGGAAAAACATGGATGGATGGTATAAATCAGGGGTGTCAAACTCAAATACAGAGTGGGACAAAATGTAAAACTGAACAAAGCCGCGGGCCAAGGTTGAACAAATGAACCTTTTAATAGGGACCCAAACAAGTTTTGAATTAAATATTGAACAAGCAAGGCTTATATAACTTTAGTGACATGCAAAATCCAGTTTCAAATAATAATAATAATAATTAAAAAAATATCATTGGCATATCAAATAAAATTTAAATACAAATGTTATGCCTTTTTTCCATTTGCAATCTTCTGAGGTAAATATCCAATTTTTTTCCACAGGCTAATAATACATTTGAAAATAAAATAATAATGATTGAACCAAACATTCAAGCCTTGAAGTAGCAAGAGAAAATGCATGAATAAAATGTTAATTATTGGTCAGTTTGCTGGAAGTTTCCCCGGAAGAGTTAGTGCTGCAAGGGGTTCTGGGTATTTGTTCTGATGTGTTACGGTGCGGATGTTCACCCGAAATGTGTTTGTCATTCTTGTTTGGTGTGGGTTCACAGTGTGGCGCATATTTGTAACAGTGCTAAAGTTGTTTATACGGCCAGCCTCAACGTGACCTGTATGGCTGTTGACCAAGTATTCCTTGCATACACTTGTGTGTGTGTGTAAAAGCCACAAATATTATGTGACACGCTGTTAGTATGGAGGAAAAGCAGACGTGACGACAGGTTGTAGAGAACGCTAAAGGCAGTGCCTTAAATGCAATATAGTTGTCCAGGTGAAAATCGGTAGAAATTCGGGAGAATGGTTGCCCCGGGAAATTTTCAGGAAGGGCACTGAACTTCGGGAGTCTACCGGGAAAATTAGGAGGGTTGGCAAGTATGAGTATTAGCGGTGAATGCGGTGTTGACATTGCCTCAAGGGCCAAATTAAATTACCCGGCGGGCCAGAGTTTGACACCCATGGTATAAATAATGACAAACAAAAGGAGGAATTCTATTAATGGCAACAAGAAAGTGTAAAAAAAAAACAAAAAAAAACATTATGATTTTCAGAATTTGCTTATTTGATTTTCAAACAAAGAAAACACTCTGAAGTTGTCTTTATTTTTAAGTTCTCTTGCCGTCATACAACAATTTACTCCCGACCCACTTGGGATCAGATTTTTCTCCACGTGGTCCCCGATCTAAAATTAGTTTAACACTCCTGTCCTGAGCCATCTTAACCCCAACGACTCACAGTGTTATCGACGGCAGTTTACCATGTTGGAGCTGATCATCTTTTCTGATGGGAGTTGAAGTCCCGCATACGTGATGAGTCATTGTTTGCATTCCCTCGCAGGAGAGAGGCTGGCATCACTCAGCAGTCCAAGCAAACAGACTCGTATGAGACCCCGCGTGGAGTATTTATTCATACGGTTTTATGTCTTGGAAGGGCAGCGGAGGCAGACAGCGATGTGTGCTTTAGAATAATCTGTTCAATTCTGCGTGGGCGCTGAATGTGATCCTTGGATGGGAAGCAGCCAGGAATACAATCCCCAATTTATGCTGCACTTTTCGTCAGGATCAAATTAGATTGGATTTACAGCCGCATCTGAAAATGTTCTTTCCTATAACCCCTAAAATCAGGTTAGTTGCTGATATTCCGACAATCCATCAAAACAATCCATTCCCTGCTGTGGGTCTTGGATATAGGATTTTTTTTTTTTAATTACAGTGGTCATTCTAATGGACATTTTAGGCCTTAAAGGGGAACATTATCACAATTTCAAAAGGGTTAAAAACAATAAAAATCAGTTCCCAGTGGCTTGTTGTGTTTTTTTAAGTTTTTTTCGAAATTTTACCGGTCCCGGAATATCCCTGAATAAAGCTTTAAAGTGCATTATTTTCGCTATTTGCGATGCGACTATCCATTTCCCTGTGACGTCATACAGTGCTGCCAATACAAACAACATGGCGGTTACCACAGCAAGATATAGCGACATTAGCTCGGATTCAAACTCGGATTTCAGCGACTTAAGCGATTCAACAGATTACGCATGTATTGAAACAGATGGTCGGAGTATGGAGGCAGATAGCGAAAACAAAATTGAAGAAGAAATTGAAGCTATTGAGTGAATAGCTATTGACGCTATTCGGCCATAGCGTGGGTGTACCTAATGAAGTGGCCCATAGCATGGCTGCCTTATTAGCATCGCCGGTAAAATGTGCGGACCAAACGATCAGGACTTTCGCATCTTGTGACACTGGAGCAACTTAAATCCGTCGATTGGTAAGTGTTTGTTTCGCATTACATGTGGGTATCCAGTTTCAAATGTACATACAGCTAGCGTAAATAGCATGTTAGCATCGATTAGCGTAGCATGTTAGCATCGATTAGCTGGCAGTCATGCCGTGACCAAATATGTCTGATTAGCACATAAGTCAACAACATCAACAAAACTCACCTTTGTGATTTGGTTGACTTAATGGTTGCAAATGCATCTGCAGGTTATCCATACATCTCTGTGCCATGTCTGTCTTAGCATCGCCGGTCAAATGTGAAGACACTCTGGTACATTCAATGGGGGTCTGGCGGCAGATTTCTTGCCAGTGGTGCAACTTGAATCCCTCCCTGTTAGTGTTGTTACACCCTCCGACAACACACCCACCAGGCATGATGTCTCCAAGGTTCCAAAAAATAGTCGAAAAAACGGAAAATAACAGAGCTGAGACCTGGTGTCAATATATACCTTGATGGTGCAGAAAAAAGACCATGTATTTTTTTAACCGATTTCCGAACTCTAAATGGGTGAATTTTGGCAAATTAAACGGCTGTCTGTTTATCGCTCTTTTAGCGATGACGTCAGAACGTGACGTCACCGAGGTAATAAAGCCGCCATTTTCTCAAACACATTACAAACACCGCGTCTCAGTTTTTTCGACTATTTTTTGGAACCTTGGAGACATCATGCCTGGTGGGTGTGTTGTCGGAGGGTGTAACAACACTAACAGGGAGGGATTCAAGTTGCACCACTGGCCCAAAGATGCGAAAGTGGCAAGAATATGGACACAATTTGTTTAAAATACGAGGGTGTAGGGAAAGCCGACGAAATGGTCAGTCGTTTGTTCCACACACTTTACCGACGAAAGCTATGCTATTGCAGAGATGGCAAGATTGTGTGGATATCCTGCGACACTCAAAGCAGATTAATTTCCAACGATAAAGTCAAAGAAATCTTCCGCCAGACCCCCATTGAATGTGCCGGAGTGTCTCCACATTTTACCAGCGATGCTAAGACAGACATGGCACAGAGATGTATGGATAACCTGCAGATGCATTTGCAACCATTAAGTCAACTAAATCACAAAGGTGAGTTTTGTTGATGTTATTGACTTATGTGCTAATCAGTTATATTTGGTCCTGGCATGGCTGCCAGCTAATCGATGCTAACATGCTATTTAGGCTTGCTCTATGTACATTTGAAACTATATTTACATCCAGCGTTTCCCTCCACCCACATTTAATGCCAAACAAATACTTACCAATCGATGGATTTAAGTTGATCCAGTGTCACAAGATGCGAAACTTCCGATCGTTGGTCTGCACATTTTACCGGCGATGCTAAGGCAAACATGGCCAAATAACGTCAATAGCTATTCGCTCAATAGCTTCAGTTTCTTCTTCAATTTCATTTTCGCTATCTGCCTCCATACTCCAACCATCCGTTTCAATACATGCGTAATCTGTTGAATCGTTTTAGCCGCTGAAATCCGAGTCTGAATCCGAGCTAATGTCGCTATATCTTGCTGTGCTATCCGTATTGGCATCACTGAATGATGTCACAGGAAAATGGATGATGGCTTCATAGATAGCGAAAATCTCTTTTCAGGGATATTCCGAGATGGGTAAAATTTTGAAAAAATAAATAAATAAATAAAATAAGCCACTGGGAACTGATTTTTATTAGTTATAACCCTTCTGAAATTGTGATAATGTTCCCATTTAAAGACGACTGACAAAATACAGTATTCCGGGTAGGGCTGGGCGATATATCGACATACTCGATATATCGCGGGTTTGTCTCTGTGTGTTATAGAAAATGAGTATATCGTGATATTGGAGTATAGGTTCTCACACAATTGTTTTTAGCTGCATGCTTTACTCTACACCAGAGGTGTCCAAAGTGCGGCCCACAGGTAATTTTTTTAACGGCCCCACAACACATTTTAAAAGTTAGATTGAAAAATTTTTAAAACGTAAAAAATTATATAGACGAGCAAACGGGTGAAATGTAACAAGAAAATGTTGCAATGTTTACTCTAATAACACAAAGCTGCCTTGCAGGCTGTTTCTTTCTCTAAAAAATAATAATGAATCAAAATCAATGTCATTTTGAATTACTGACCTATTCAAGGCTTCGATTACGTCACGTTAAATTTTCCACTTTGAAATATTTTTTGGGGGCAAATGTTGCTTATTTTGTGTTTTGCATATAAAAAACTGAGCTTTTTTTTAAAAGAAGGGCCTAAAATGAACATACAGAAAACATAAACAACAATAAAACTTATTATTGACGAATAGATGTGAAGTTGATTTAAAAAAAATGTATAATTTATCTTTTGAACACTTTAATGAGTAGGACCCTTTTTTATCCCCAATCATTTTAGTGTCATTTGTTTTTAAGTGTCATTGCTCAAAAAATAATAATGATTTAAAATCAATGGTGTTATGAGTTATTGACTTTTTTTAAGGCTCCAATTATTATATAATCTCAAATATTCCACTTAAAAAAATATTGGGTGTTAATATTGCATATTTTGTGCTTTTTTTCCATCAAAAAACAGGGTTTTCGTTGACAAAAAGAGCATACAACTTAAATCTTTAAAATCATTATATTGACAGATGTTGATCTGGAGATTTAAAACTTGAATAATAATAAAACAAAATAATAGTGAATAATGACACATTTTTAACATTTTTTTGACCAAAACCATTTGATCAAGCCTGAGTTGAGGCCGAAATGTACATATTTTGTATTGGTTTTGAAAATAGAAAAATGTCCAGTTTAGACACCCCTGCTGTACACGCTTTTCTTGTCTCTCCTTCTCACAGACGGCAAGCGTGCCTTCTTACATGCCTTTCATACGTCACGGAACAGAGATGTAGCAGCTCTGGTAACGTTAGCTGTGATGCTAGCGGAGCCGTGCGAGTGGTAATACGAGGGAAAAAAGGTGCAAATCTGGTAACAAATGAAGGAAGAATTACTTCCCAATAAAAACAGCAGGGGGTCCATCGTCTGGCGGTGGTTTGGCTTCAAGCGGGAATATGTCGAACGTTGCTACAAAAAGTAGCATTACTGCTAATATGTAGCATCATTTGAAAAGTCACCTGCTCATGGATGAAGAGTGCTTACTCCGCATGTCAACATCTCCATTCGGTGCCACACCATCAAAATGCCGAGGCAAACATTTCCAGATCAACACCGTATGAAAAAAATAGTCAACAACAAAAGGAGATAATATCCGCAGTCACCGACCACATATCGACGGACGAACACTATTTGATTTCCTATTATGCAGCTCATTTTTATTTGACACTTATTGAAATATCTTGTCTGACATCATGCACAAACGTGCACCTTATTTGTTTTAAACTATTGTAGTGGCGTTCTGTACAAAAAGTGCACTTTATTTGTTTTAAACTCTTGAAGTGGTGTTCTGTACAAAAAGTGCACTTTAATTTAGTGTTGTTTTGATACGTCCTCTTAGTGACATCATGCACAAAAGTGCACTAATAGCTTGATTTAAAATGTCTCTGACAATCTTGCTCTTTCTGTTTTGGAAAAGACATGAATGTTTGTGCCACTGATTAATAACTGTTTCATAAATACACTTTTAGTCAATTCCCTCTCTGCATGAAAGTTTAAAAGTAGCATATATGAATGCAGTATGAAGAAGAATGTTTGAATGTAGACACATAGAATCATCATACTGCTGTCATTATATGCATCAAGTGTTCATTCAAGGCTAAGGCAAAAATATCGAGGCATATATCGTGTATCGCGATATGGCCTAAAAAATATCGAGATATTTAAAAAAGGCCATAGTGCTCAGCCCAAATTCCGGGCATTTAAGCCATTTACAGACTAAGAATCAACAATGGATTTAAAACCCCCAAAAAGATCAATGGAGTCACCCCAAACCGACATAGAACGGGACATAATGAGGCGTGCTCATTTGCATACCACATTAGGTCCAAAATGTACACACGGGATTTCTCTTAATTGCACAACTGTGTTTCGCATCGATGTTTTTTCTTACCTCATTAATTAGCATTGCCAAGGAAATGAGGAGAGGTTGCTATATGTAGTATCACTTAGATAAGTGTTTCTTCACCATAAGCCAGAACCTGGGCAAATGAAGGCCCGGAGGCCGCATGCGGCATGTTAACCTTTTCAATCTGACCCGCCGGACATTCCTAAATAATTAGGGACCGAATGTCCCTTTGGGACAGAGGACCCTAATGAATTTCTACCGTTTTATTCTTTCTTTATTATTATTCCGCAGCTTTGAGCTGTAATTAGAACCCCTTAACATGCTTCAAAACTCACCAAATTTGACACACACGTCAGGCGATTTAATTAAAAAACCTAACCCCAAAACTAAAAATTGCGCTCTAGCGCACACTAGGAAGAAAACACAGAAAAAAAGGCCTGTAACTTCCAGTAGGAATGTCGTAGCGACATGAACCAAACATCTCTATGTAGGTCTCACTTAGACCTAAATTTCACACATTGACATCCTTGAGCCAAAATCAACAGAAAGTTTGCAATTCCCCCTTCAAAACAAAAGTTTTGTAAAAACACTCACCTTTGCTTCTTTGGATTGGAATTTGACCCCCTTAACAGGCTACACAACTCACCAAACTGGACACACACATCAGGACTGGCGAAAATTGCGATCTAATAAAAAAAAACCTAACCCCAAAACTCAGAATTGCGCTCTAGCGCCCCCTAGGAATAAAACAAAGACAAAACTGCTTCTGGGAAGAAAACACAGACAAAACTGCCTGTAACTTCCAGTAGGAATGTCGTAGAGACATGAAAGTAAAACCTCTATGTAGATCTCACTTAGACCTACATTTCATATACTGACAACTCCCAGCAAAAATCAACAGAAAGTTTGCAAAAGTTTTGTAAAAAACGGTCACCTTTTTTCAAACATTATCTCCTCTGAGCGCATTTGTCGTGTCGGCTTCAAACTACCACAGGAGAGAGATTGAACCCTTCTGATTAAAAGTTGATGAAAGAGTTTTAATTACTGCTACGGTTTTGATTTTATCAGCCTTCAAAGAAACGCTGTGCGGAAAACCATTTCAAAGATGGCCGCCGTGCGCAGACACAGTGAGGGAAACGTTTTTTTTTAGCTTTTTTTTCGTACCGTCTGCTGCTGGTGCGCACACACCAACATTAGTGAGGGAAGGGCTGTGATTGTCTATACCAAGATGGCTGCCAGGTGCTGTAGCTAAGCCGGTATATTTTAAAGTTTTTGTTTGCCTGCTTATCGTAAAAACAAACCGTCCAACATTTTCCAACTAATTGTAAACTTATAGGTGCCGACCATCAGGGCCGAGTTGCAACGAGAGACTGTGTCGATGTTAAGATATTACGCCGAGTTGGTAAGTCTATCTGTTTGCTAAAAGTAGTCACTAGCCGTACCCATGCATTTTCAATGGGCGGTTAGCATCGCGTTTTAATCCTGTTTCCTCCCATGTTTCTGCTCCGATTGAATTTCTTTGTATGCCGAGTCTTTATTTTGGGTACTTACATATGCTGCCCGACTTTTGTGGCGTTTTGAGGCCATCTGCACTTTTTATGCGCCGAGTTGGTAGGTTTATCTGTTTGCTAATAGTAGTTACTAGCCGTACCCATGTATTTTCAATGGGCGGTTAGCATCAGGTTTTATACCGTTTCCTCCTATGTTTCTGCTCCGATTGAATTTTTTTTTATGTCGAGTCTTTATTTTTTGGTACATACATATAGTGGCTGACTGTTGTGGCGTTTTAAGACCATCTGCACTTTTTATGTGCCGAGTTGGTAGGTTTATCTGTTTGCTAATAGTAGCTACTAGCCGTTCCCATGTATTTTCAATGGGCGGTTAGCATCGGGTTTTAATCCTGTTTCGTCCTATGTTTCTGCTGCGATTAATTTTCTTTTTATGTCGAGTCTTTATTTTGGGTACTTACGTATAGTGCCTGACTATTGTGGCGTTTTAAGGCCATCTGCACTTTTTATGCGCCAAGTTGGTGGGTCTATCTGTTTGCTAATAGTAGCTACTAGCCGTACCCATGTATTTTCAATGGGCGGTTAGCATCGGGTTTAAATCCCGTTTCCTCCTATGTTTCTGCTCCGATTGAATTTATTTTTATGTCTAGTCTTTATTTTGGGTACTTACATATAGTGCCTGACTATTGTGGCGTTTTAAGGCCATCTGCACTTTTTATGCGCCAAGTTGGTGGGTCTATCTGTTTGCTAATAGTAGCTACTAGCCGTACCCATGCATTTTCAATGGGCGGTTAGCATTGGGTTTAAATCCCGTTTCCTCCTATGTTTCTGCTCCAATTGAATTTATTTTTATGTCGAGTCTTTATTTTTGGTACTTACATATGGTGCCTGAATGTTGTGGCGTTTTAAGGCCATCTGCACTTTTTATGTGCCGAGTTGGTAGGTCTATCTGTTTGCTATGCCATGTGCCTCCCGTACTCTGGGCGGCGCTTATTTCCTTTTAGTTCGGATTCATGTATTGCTTTTTTTTGTGACCTATGACAGGGGTGTCAAACCCATTTTAGCTCAGGATCATGCATACAGGTATCATTTGTTTTCAAAACAGTTACACCAAAGCGGGACCCCAAATATTTGCTTTGGGACCCCATTTTTATGACTTGAAGCCATTTTGAAAATTCCTAGTGGAGTATTGCTGCGTGCAAAACAGCAGCAGGTGGCTGTGGCCTGCGGGCCGGTTTGAATACTAATCATTTAAAATCCCGGGGTGCCATAAATAACTCATTCGCAGGCCGTACACCGATTAAAATTCCGACATTCGCTTCCACCTTGCAAACGCCAGACTCAGTATAAATAAAGGAGCATTAATCTTGTCCTACCTGCGATGTTTGTCATCTTATGTCGGAAAAGTGATGCCATCTGCACGCATGATTCCAACAACACACAAGCTCGGTAAAGTTTCTCGTTTTTTTTCTTCATGAAGCATCCCCTCCCTACCTGAGTGATGACCCAAGTTTAAGTATTTTACTTCATTATTCTCCCACCTGGGTGGATAACGAGCTGGCTCCATTTTCTGATAAGACTGTTTTAGTGTGTTGGAGAAAAGCATCTAGACTTGAATAGTATCAGGGTTGGCAGCCTTTAACAAAAAAACCCCGGATGTGATAATGTCAACTTTCAACAATTGGCTTTTATGCAGAGCAAACCAGCTGACGCCTCCTTGTCAGTGTGGCTCTGTTTAGACTTCAGGACTCGGCTCCACGCTGCATTGGGTTGCCATCCGTCACTGTCAGGGGCCGAAAGCCTCTACTGCAAAAGTGTCAGATTTTCTTTTTGTTCAAACACAACACATCCAAACAAATAGGAGGAAGTAAGTCTATCTGTTTGCTACTAGTAGCTACTAGCCGTACCCATGTGTATATATATATATATATATATATATATATGTATATATATATATATATATATATATATATATATATATATATATATATATACTCACATGTATACTGTATTGTATATCGTAAAGTCGTCACCGTTTTTTTTTTTTTTTCACGCACACAGTCGAACATAAACTTCAAAAATGTTATATAGATTTGTCGGTCATATCATTAGGTACAAGGGTTGTACGGTTTACCGGTATTAGTATAGTGCCGCGTTACCAATGAATCATATTCGGTACTATACCGCCTCTGAAAAAGTACCGGTATTGAAAATGTTACTGCATACATAGGGACGACGTGACGCAGGGAGAATGGCTGTTCCAGCAACCTGAGTGTTCCTGGTTCAATCCCCACCTTCTACCTTTCTAGTCACGTCCGTTTTGTCCTTGAGCAAGACACTTCATCCTTGCTCCTGCTGGGTCCTTGCATGGCAGCTCCTGGCATCAGTGTGTGAATGGGTGACTGTGCAAATTTGAGTACCTTTTAAAAAAATATATTTATACGTCAGCAGCTAAATTAGGAGCCTTTGTTTGCTTACTTACTACTAAAAGACAAGTTGTCTTGTAGTTTCAATATCTTATCTAAGGACAAACTGTCACAACTGGGCTTAGACATGGATTGCTTTTTTGACGCAGATGAGAATCAGCACGACCGAGGCGTGGACGTGAGTACATGTTTTAATTATATGATAAATACAAAACAGGGAAAACAAAAACACTTGCTCAATGGCATGAAAGACAATTTAACTATAAACTTAAACATCACGATGGCAAGATTAAAGACATGAAACAAAAGAGTGCACTGTGGCATAAATACAAAACTTACGTGGATCAAAATGAACAGCGTAGCGAGGCATGAAGCAGATAAACGAGGGCGTGAAGAAGGTGCAGCATGGGTAGGGTGCGTGCGAGTGTGAAGATCCCAGGACGAAGACAAGAAAAAGAGTGACTTAAATAGCTATGATCATTAGTGAAAACAGGTGAGGCTGAGAACAGGGACGTGACAGGTGAAAACTAATGAGTTGGCATGGAAACAAACAAAACCAGGAAGTGCAAAACGTGACTGAATGTCCAAAAACTAAACATAGCATGACCAAAACCAAAACATAACTTACAGGCCTTACACAAACTTCCAATAAGAAATATGTGTTTAAAGTACCGTATGATTTGTTGTTAAAATAAAGCCTATAATGCAATTTTATGTGGTCCCCTTTATTTAGAAAAGTACCAAAAGCTATCGAAATATTGGTATCAACACTTTGTTACTTAGAATATATATATATATATATATATATATATATATATATATATATACATACACTTTTTTAATTCTACTTGGGAACTCTCCAGACGGAATCAATAAAGTACTATCTACATCTCTCTCTCGCTGCTGTCTTGGATCCGCTTTGGACTGGACTCTCGCGACTGTGTTGGATCCATTATGGATTGAACTTTCACAGTATCATGTTAGACCCGCTCGAAATCCATTGCTTTCGGTCCCCTAGAGGGGGGGGGGGTTGCCCACATCTGAGGTCCTCTCCAAGGTTTCTCATAGTCAGCATTGTCACTGGCGTCCCACTGGATGTGAATTCTCCCTGCCCACTGGGTGTGAGTTTTCCTTGCCCTTTTGTGGGTTCTTCCGAGGATGTTGTAGTCTTTTGGTTTGTACAGTCCTTTGAGACATTTGTGATTTGGGGCTATATAAATAAACATTGATTGATTGAGTTGCATCCCAAGAACACCATACCTGGGGGTGGAAACATCATGCTTTGGGGCTGTTTTTCTGCTAAGGGGACAGGACGATTGATCCGTGTTAAGGAAAGAATGAATGGGGCCATGTGTCGTGAGATTTTGAGCCAAAACCTCCTTCCATCAGTGAGAGCTTTGAATGGTTGACTAAATTCTTATTTTCCACCATCATTTGCAATTAAATTCTTTAAAATTCCTACAATGTGAATTCTTGGATTTTTTCCCCACATTCTGTCTCTCCCAGTTGAAGTGTACCTATGATGAAAATGACAGACCTCTGTCATCCTTTGAAGTGGGAGAACTTGCACAATCGCTGGCTGACTAAATACTTTTTGCCCGGCTGTATGCACGCTGACGCCTAACTCCATAAACCCATGATTTGATAATTCTTTGACATTGTTTAACACCGGCGTCGGCACCGTAACGACGGGCCCGAGTCCGACAAGACGGATCCCATCATAGCTCCCCTTTTGAGTTTACCTTGTGAAGCTGCGTGACAAATAGCCTCTTTCAAGGTGAGCGAACATGTCATCAATATAAAGATGAAAGTGCTGGGACTGACACGGCCAACCTTCCACGGCGAGGAGGTCTAAGTGCATTCAAATGAATTCTGCCGGATGGCAGCTGGTGCCTGCAGCTGACGCTCCTGTTGTTTCCCCCCCAGCTTTCCCTTCGCGGTGAAATGAGGTGTGAGCGCACCAGCTAGAAATATTGACAAGCTTGTCAACGAGAAAAGGGGATTTGAGCAGACTGACGCTGAGGAGACGATACTGTCAGGGCGAGAGTGGCTCACTTAGCACGCAACTTTACAGCCCCCTCGGGGATGAGGAATTTGCATGGCAATGGTCGCCGCCTGCTTCGGTGGGCCCGGAACAGTCCGAAGTTTCCAAGTGAAAATCTGTTTCCGAGACGGGTCCACATTAAATGTCCGTCTGCATGCGCCGGGAAGCTTTTCAGGCGCTTGGAATTAATCAGCAGGCCAATTACCTGTGAGCAGATTTTTTTTTTATGTGCCCGAGAAGAGTTCTGGCTGTTAACTCTGCAGAGTCTCAGATCTCTTAATAGGAATTGACTGGGACATTTTATGCATGGAGGTTTTTGTTTTTTTTCCCTAAATTCATCATGAAAACGATGACGGTTTGTACCAGTACTGTTTTCATAGATTGAATGGAGACAGTTATTTTGGTTACAAGTAGTTCAATTTTTCTTGGGGCTGCATGATGGAAAAGTACCGTATTTTGCGGACTATAAGGCGCACTTAAAATCCTTTAGTTTGCGGACTATAAGGCGCACTTAAAATCCTTTAGTTTTCTTAAATATCGACAGTGCGCCTTATAACCCGGTGCGCTTAATGTACGGAATAATTTTGGTTGTGCTTACCTTACCTTGAAGCAATTTTATTTGGTACATTATGTCATAATTAGTGTGCCCAGTAGATGGCAGTCAAACATAAGTGATATGTGTTGACTGCACTATGATGGCAATATGACTCAAGTAAACAAATACCAAAACTTTAAATGTCCCAGTGCGCCTAATGTTCGGAATAATTGCTTACTGACCTCGAAAGAATTGTATTTGGTACATGGTGTAATGATAAGTGTGACCAGTAAATGGTAGACACACATAAGAGATTTGTGTAGACTGCAATATGATGCCAGTAAACAACACCAGAACTTTAAATTTTACATTGAAAAAACAGAACATTACACACAGCATTTAAAAGTCCATCAAAATATTTCAGTATGGCCTTGAAAACGCTTCGAAGCATCCAAAAGAAATAATCCAATTAATATTATCAAGACACCGAAAAATATTACCGTATATTTTGGACTATAAGGCGCAGTTAAAATCCTTTCATTTTCTGAAAAGTCGACAGTGCGCCTTTTAACCCGGTGCGCCTAATGTTCGGAATAATTGTGACTGTGCTTACTGACCTCGAAAGAATTGTATTTGGTACATGGTGTAATGATAAGTGTGACCAGTAGATGGTAGTCACACATAAGAGGTATGTGTAGACTGCAATATGATGCCAGTAAACAACACCAAAACTTTAAATGTCCCATTGAAAAAACAGAACATTACACACAGCACTCAAAAATCCGTCAAAATATTTCAGTATGGCCTTGAGACCACATCAAAGCCTCCAAAAGAAATAATCAAATTAATATTATCAAAACATCCAAATATGTTACCGTATTTTTCGGACTATAAGGCGCAGTTAAAATCCTTTCATTTTCTGAAAAATCGACAGTGCGCCTTTTAACCCGGTGCGCCTAATGTGGTTGTGCTTACCGACCTCGAAACAATTTTATTTGGTACATGGTGTAATGATAAGTGTGACCAGTAGATGGTAGTCACACATAAGAGGTATGTGTAGACTGCAATATGATGCCAGTAAACAACACCAAAACTTTAAATGTCCCATTGAAAAAACAGAACATTACACACGGGACTCAAAAATCTGTCAAAATATTTCAGTATTGCTTTGAGACCGCTTCGAAGCCTCCAAAAGAAATAATCAAATTAATATTATCAAGACACCCAAATATATTACCGTATTTTTCGGACTATAAGGCGCACTTAAAATCCTTTTATTTTCCCAAAAATCGACAGTGCGCCTTATAACCCGGTGCGCTTAATGTATGGAATTAATTCTGGTTGTGCTTTCCGACCTTAAAGCAATTTTATTTGGTACATTATGTAATAATTAGTGTGCCCAGTAGATGGCAGTCAAACATAAGTGATATGTGTTGACTGCACTATGACGGCAATATGACTCGGGTAAACAACACTAAAACTTTAAATGTCCCATTTAAAACAAAGAACATGACACGCGGCCCTCAAAAGTAATCAAATTAATATTATCAAGACACCCAAATATATTACCGCATTTTTCGGACTACAAGGCGCACTTAATATCCTGTCATTTTCTAAAAATTGACAGTGCGCCTTATAACCCGGTGCGCTTAATGTAAGGAATTAATTCTGGTTGTGCTTTCCGATCTTGAAGCAATTTTATTTGGTACATTATGTAATAATTAGTGTGCCCAGTAGATGGCAGTGAAACATAAAAGATATGTGTAGACTGCACTATGATGGCAAAATGACTCAAGTAAACAAATACCAAAACTTTAAATGTCCCATTGAAAATAAAGAACATTACACACGGCGCAAAAAAATCTGTCAAAATGTTTTAGTGTGGCTTTGAAGCCGCACTGAAGCCTTCAAAATAAATAATCAAATTAATATTATCAAGACATCCAAGAATATTACCATATCTTTCGGACTGTAAGGCGCAGTTAAAATCCTTTCATTTTCTGAAAAGTCGACAGTGCGCCTTTTAACCCGGTGCGTCTAATGTTCGGAATAATTGTGACTGTGCTTACTGACCTCGAAAGAATTGTATTTGGTACATGGTGTAATGATAAGTGTGACCAGTAGATGGTAGTCACACATAAGAGATATGTGTAGACTGCAATATGATGCCAGTAAACAACACCAAAACTTTAAATGTCCCATTGAAAAAACAGAACATTATACACGGCACTCAAAAATCTGTCAAAATGTTTCAGTATGGCTTTGAGACCGCCTCCAAAAGAAATAATCAAATTAATATTATCAAGACACCCAAAAATATTACCGTATTTTTCGGACTATAAGGCGCACTTAAAATCCTTTCATTTTCGCAAAAATCGACAGTGCGCCTTTTAACCAAAACTTTAAATGTCCCATTGAAAATAAAGAACTTTATACACGGCGCAAAAAAATCCGTCAAAATGTTTTAGAGTGGCTTTGAAGCCACACCGAAGCCTCGAAAATAAATAATTATATTAATTTTATCAAGAGACCCAAAAATGTTACTATATTTTCTGGACTATAAGGCATAGTTAAAATCCTTTAATTTCCTGAAAAATCGACAGTGCGCCTAACGTTCGGAATACTTCTGGTTGTGCTTACCGACCTCGAAACAATTTTATTTGGTACATGGTGTAATAATAAGTGTGACCAGTAGATGGTAGTCACACATAAGATATATGTGTAGACTGCAATATGACCCCACATTAAATGTCCCATTTGAAAATAATGAACATTACCCCCGGCGCTCAAAAATTCATCAAATTTTTTCAGTATGGCTTTGAGACCGCATCGAAGCCTCCAAAATAAATAATCAAATTAATATTATCAAGACACCCAAAAATATTACCGTATTTTTCAGACTATAAGGCGCACTTAAAATCCTTTCATTTTCTCAAAATTGGACAATGCGCCTTATAATCAGGAATCTGCCAACATTTTGTCAATTCGAACATTAAATATTTTGTCTTTGCAGTCTATTCAGTTGAATATAAGTTGAAAAGGATTTGCGAGGTCAGTAAGCACAACCAGAATTATGCCGTACATTAGGCTCCTTGGGTTATAATGCGCCCTGTCCATATTGGAGAAAATGGAAGGATTATAAGTGCGAAAAATATGGTAATTAGGGGTGTAATGGTACGTGTATTTGTATAGAATCATTTCGGTACCGGGGTTTCGGTTTGGAGGTGTACCGAACAAGTTTCCACACGGACATATTAGGTAGCGCACCGCAGGTTGTGTAAAAAATGCAGAGCGAGTTACAACACACGGCAGGTTAGCAGCGACCAGGCTAGGACAACATGCAAAAGCCAGAGCTGGAAGAGCCTCCTGCCTCGTTAACATCTCCCGTTTGGAAATACTTTGGCTGCGCGGTGCGATACAACAATGGAGGACGGAATTTTGCCGACATTGTTCAGCAGCAGTAGGGTAGGCTTCTGCCAACACGTCAAACATGCTAACTCCTTTGAAGCGTCACCACCGCATTCAAGCAGCCTCTCCTCAGCGAGTCAGGCAGGGCTGAAGCAATAACAAATGTTTTTATAGCAGCAGATTTATGACCATCCATCCATTCATTTCTACCGCTTGTCCCGTTCGGGGTGGCAGGGGGTTGCTGTATTGGCGCAGTGGTAGAGTGGCCATGCGCAACCCGAGGGTCCCTGGTTCAATCCCCACCTAGTACCAACCTCGTCACGTCCGTTGTGTCCTTGAGCAAGACACTACACACTTGCTCCAGATGGGTGCTGGTTAGCGCCTTGCATGGCAGCTCCCTACATCAGTGTGTGAATGGGTAAATGTGGAAGTAGTGTCAAAGCGCTTTGAGTACCTTGAAGGTAGAAAAGCGCTATACAAGTACTACCCATTTATTGCATTCAAAACTAGATTTTGACCCACTTCTATGGTGGAAGAACGATAAGCCCATACGTCCTGAACGTGGACCCCGACTTAAACAAGTTGAAAAACTTATTCGGGTGTTACCATTTAGTGGTCAATTGTACGGAATATGTACTGTACTGCGCTATTAATAAAATTCTCAGTAAATCAATCAAAAAAAGCACTTTATATATAGAAAAGTTTTGTTAAGAAACCATTCTGAGCCGTATATGATTTAGTTTTTGTTTTATATATGTTAACCACATTAACCTTGGCAATGGACCCAGTGTGTATATGTATGTTATGCCATTGTTTACAAATTTGGTAAACAAATAACCAAAAATTGTATATTTTGTGGTTTTCTTACTGTACCGAAAATGAACCGAACCGTGATCTCTAAACCGAGGTACGTACCGAACTAAAATTGTTGTGTATTGTTACACCCCTAATGGTAACTCACATTTTATTGCTTTGCATTTCCTTTTTTTCGCCCCACGTCACATATTATTCACCGAGTGACTGCCGCTTCTCTCCATTAGCAGCGCTGATGCTTCCTCCCACCTCTCACTGCCGCCTCCCAACCCCGGTGTGCTTGTGTATTTACTGCTCCAGAGTTGTTTTACAGCCCCAGCAGGGGCAGTCAGGGTTCAGTAGTCCATGCCAGGTACCAGATGGTTTCATGACTCAGGTGCTCCACGCCTGGCTGACTCGCCAGCTGCAAGTGTCAGAGGCCCAGCCTGATCAGTTCTCTCTCTCTCTCTCTACCTTTCTGCATCTCGCCTTGCAGATGCAGCTTAGCATAGCAGGCCTGTGCTGAGGCATGTGCGCTGACATTTACCTGGATGGGGCGAGAGGTGAAGTGAGATTGAGGAGGAAAGCCAGTTGTTGAGTATAGGAGGAGAGGTTGTGGCTGGATGAAATGCCAAGAGTGTTGGCGGGTCGCCCGGCCTGGCTGGCTGGCAAACTGCAGCCGGACGCATTCAGAATGTAAAATGCTATGGAGATACACAGCTGTGGTATTCAACAATGCTGGCATGTTTTCTTTGTCATCATCAAACGGTTTGCACTCATAGAAACGCTACAGAGGGACCGTTACCCCATACTTGCCAACCCTCCCGGATTTTCCGGGAGACTCCCGAAATTCAGCGCCACTCCCGAAAACCTCCCGGGACAAATTTTCTACCGAAAATCTCCTGAAATTCAGGCGGAGCTGGAGGCTACGCCCCCTCCAGCTCCATGCGGACCTGAGTGAGGTGTACAAAGAGCGTGTCTGCCCAATGACGTTATAATTGTAGAATGATCGAGGGCGAGTACTTGGTTTCCTATATGGGTTCATTGTTAGGCAGTTTCATTAACCCTCCTCCCAGCGCGGTAAAACAACGCACAACAACAGCAGTCCGAATTTGTCTACCGTAAAGCAGTTTGTCTGCCAAACAGCAATGTGTTGTGACACTCTCAAACAGGACAATACTGCCATCTAGTGTACATGCATATGGTTAAAAAAATAAGGATGGAATATTCAACCCTCAACTCAACAATGAGTAGATGAGTGTTATGTGTGTGTAAATATGTAAATAAATGAACAATGAAATTCAAATACGGTACCAGGATTTTTCACAAGCAAGCAGTATCGTACCCTTTTTAATTATTCCCTGTGGACCAGATGTCGGGCTTGCCCCTGACAGTTTGGTTATGTCTTAGTTTTTTCCTCTGCATTTGTCTTTGTTTCCTCTGTGTGTGTAGTATTTCCTGTCAGCGCTCTTATTTTGTCTGTTTCCTGTGTTTCTCCCTGAGCGCTGTTTCCCCTCAGCTGTGGCTGATTGGCACCTGGCCATACCTGGTGTCAATCAGCCCGCTCCTATTTCAACCTGCCTTCCCATCCAGTATGTGCTGGATTATTGTCGTTGCTACCTGTTTTGTCGTGTCATGTCGTGTCAATGCAGCGTTGCGGTAAGCTATATTTGGTAGCGGTTTGTAGCTTACTGTCTTTTGTTCCCTGCTTCCAAGTTTGTTTGTTCATAGCCAAGTTTAATATCCGCCTTGTGCGCTTTTTGTTTGTACCCTTTTGGTTTTGTTCTTGTTTTAGTATTTAAAGATTAAATCATGTTTACCCGCAAAATGCCTGCCTCCTTCTCTGCATCTTGGGGTTCGTCACAAACTAACTCTGACACCGGAAAGTAGCCTGCTTAACTAACCCAGAGGTGGAAAAACAAACAGAAACTTGTAAACAAATCAGTCTTGGTGGAAGTCTGCACTCAATCTTCCCGAGTGAGTTATGTGTTCATTGAAGTATTGCTATTGCAACGTTTGTAATGGTGGCCTAAGACTTGTTTTCAAAGTACCGTAGTCTTTGAAGTTGGTGCAAACTGCATGAAGGATATTTGAGATGGAACTGATTTTCCCAGTAGAATCCACAATAGACTCTCTTCAGTGGTTGGCTTAATTACCGTACCTAAAGAGTATATATTCTCACGCGAGCTGAATTCGATGTTAAAACTCTTGTTAAAACTATTGACATTAGTCCATTCAACGAGTCTTTTTATATGGATAAAAAATTCATAATAGTTCATTGTGGCCGTGTTTTTTTTTTCTTTCATTTTGCCAAACTAAGAATAATCATCTTTGTTTCAACGCTGATTGGAAAGCAAGTCTTCAAGTGCCTAAGGTAAAGTAGACTTTATGGATCTTTGAGCATTGATTATTCCGTGGTTGCACTTAGAGAGCTTCACAGTTGTCAGTAGAAAGAACTTTTTTTTTTGTTCCCCCATGCAAGCACATCAATATTAAATCAGGTTTGGTTACTTTCTCCTATGGACACTTGGCTTTTTTTTTAAAGAGTCTTCTCTTTAGGTTTAATGTGACATCTTTACTGAGAACAAGCAGATGTCATGAGAAGTCACTGGTATGACCTAAGATTAGAGATGTCCGATTATATCGGCCGATAAATGCTTTAAAATGTAATATCGGAAATTATCGGTTTCCAAAAGTAAAATGTATAACTGTTTAAAACTCTGCTGTATGGAGTGGTAGACGGACGCCAATAAACCTTAAAGGCACTGCCTTAGCGTGCCGGCCCAGTCACAGAATATCTACGGCTTTCCCAGCACACAAGTGAATGTGAAGCCTACTTGGTCAACAGCCACACAGGTCACACTGAGGGTGGCCGTATAAACAACTTTAACACTGTTACAAATATGCGCCATACTGTGAACCCACACCAAACAAGAATGACAAACACATTTCGGGAGAACATCCGCACCGTAACACAACATAAACACAACAGAACAAATACTCAGTACCACTTGCAGCACTAACTCTTCCGGGACGCTACATATACACCCCCCACTACCCTACCGCCCCCACCCACCTCAACCTCCTCATGCTCTCTCGGGGAGAGCATGTCCCAAATTCCAAGCTGCTGTTTAGAGTTATGTTTAAACAAAATAATGCACTTTGTGACTTCAATAATAAATATGGCAGTGCCATGTTGGCATTTTTTTTCATAACTTGAGTTGATTTCTTTTGGGAAACCTTGTTGCATTGTTTAATGCATCCAGCGGGGCATCACAACATAATTAAGCATGATAATGTGTTCATTTCATGACTGTATATTTCAGTATCAGTTGATATCGGTGTCAGTAATTAAGAGATGGACAATATCGGAATATCGGACATTGGCAAAAATGCATCCACTAAAATAATTTAAACAACAACATAAACCATTCGGTAATGTTGTTAATAAGTTACATAATAAATGAATGTATATGCTGAACATACCAACATACACTGTATTGCCAAACGTATTTGGCCACCTGCCTTTACTCACATATCAATCAATCAATCAATCAATGTTCACTTATATAGCCCTGAATCACTAGTGTCTCAAAGGGCTGCACAAACCACTACGACATCCTCGGTAGGCCCACATATGAACTTGAAGTGCCAGTCCATGGAATTGTCCCAAGTGTTTTGGTATCCTGGAGCATTCAAAGTTCCTTTTACTGGAAATTAGGGTTCCAAGCCCAACTCCTGAAAAAAACAACCCCACACCATAATTCCTCCTCCACCAAATTTCACACTCAGCACAATGCAGTCTGAAATGTAGCATTCTCCTGGCAACCTCCAAACCCAGACTGGTCCATCAGATTGCCAGATGGAAAAGTGTCATTCATCAGTCCAGAGAAGGTGTCTTCACTGCTCTAAAGTCCAGTGGTGACTTCCTTTACACCACTGCATACCACATGTCACATTTTACTTGGTGATGTATGGCTTGGATCAGGGGTCACCAACCTTTTTGAAAGCAAGAACTACTTCTTGGGTACTGATTAATGTGAAGGGCTACCAGTTTGATACACACTTAAATAAATTGCCAAAAATAGCCAATTTGCTCAATTTACCTTTAATAGATGAATACATTTAAAAAAAAAAAAAAAAAAAAAAAAAAAAAAAAAAATATATATATATATATATATATATATATATATATATATATATATATATATATATATATATATATAAATGGGTATTTCTATCCGTCATTCCGTAATAATTTTTCTTTCCTTTTACGGAAGGTTTTTTGTAGAGAATAAATGATGAAAAAAACACTTAATTGAATGGTTTAAAAGAGGAGAAAACAGGAAAAAAAAGAAAATAAAATTTTTAAATATAGTTTATCTTCAATTCTGACTCATTAAAATTCGAAATTCAACCGAAAAAAAAAGAGAAAAACTAGCTAATTCGAATCTTTTTGAAAAAATAAAAAAAAATAATTTATGTAACATCATTAGTAATTTTTCCTGATTAAGATTAATTTTAGAATTTTGATGACATGTTTTAAATTGGTTAAAATCCAATCTTCACTTTGTTAGAATATATAACAAATCGGACCAAACTATATTTTTAACAAAGAAAAATCATTATTTCTTCTAGATTTTCCAGAACAAAAAATGTAAAATAAATTCAAAAGACTTTGAAATAAGATTTTAATTTGATTCTACAGATTTTGTAGATTTGCCAGAATAATTTCTTTGTATTTTAATCATAATAAGTTTGAAAAAATATTTCACAAATATTTTTCATCGAAAAAACAGACCCTAAAATGAAATTTACTTGTACATTGATTTAAAATGTCAGGAAAGAAGAGGAAGGAATTTAAAAGGTAAAAAGGTATATGTGTTTAAAAGTCCTAAAATCATTTTTAAGGTTGTATTTTTTGTCTAAAATTGTCTTTCTGAAAGTTATAAGAAGCAAAGTAAAACAATAAATGAATTTATTTAAACAAGTGAAGACCAAGTCTTTAAAATATTTTTTTTGTATTTTCAAATTCTATTTGAGTTTTCTCTCTCTTAGAATTAAAAACGTCGAGCAAAGCGAGACCAGCTTGCTAGTAAATAAATAAAAAATAAAGAAAATAGAGGCAGCTCACTGGTAAGTGCTGCTATTTGAGCTATTTTTAGAACAGGTCCTTACGGGCTACCTGATGCCCGCGGGCACCACGTTCGTGACCCCTGGTGTAGATGCAGCTGTTCGGCCATGGAAAACCCATTCCATGAAGCTCTCTGCGTACTGTACGTGGGCTAATTAGAAGGTCACTTGAAGTTTGGAGCTTTGTAGCGACCACCTGTGCAGAAAATCTTTAGACTATAGGCTTCAGCATTCGCTGACACCTCTCTGTCAGTTTGTGTGGCCTACCACTTGGTGGCTGAGTTGCTGTTGTTCCCAAACTTTTTACTTTTCTTATAATAAAGTTGAATGAATAAATGAATGAATGAATGATTTATTTTGAGCCATGCAACAAAACAAAAGAATGACATAAAATACAAAAGAAATATATATATATATATATATATATATATATATATATATACATTATATTTACAGCTACATTGAAAACATTACATGTGACTAATCTTTTGTAGATGTCAAGATTGGCTCAAAAGGGAGTGGGAAGAAGTAAACTTATTAGGTCCCACCCCATACATATAAAATATATATTATTGCAATATATAATACAATAATATATTTAATATAATTCAATTCAATGGTTGCTGCGTAGATGCTATAGATTATCTATATATAATACATTTAAATTCACACATACTTACATATATACATATGCACACACATATATACAAACACATATATACAAATTATATATATATATATATATATACATATGTATGTGTATATGTATGTATGTATATATACATACATACATACATACATATACGCACATAATCACATACATACACATACATACACACATGCATATACCCAAAATACACACATATCCATCAAATACAGTATATTGACTTTGAAATATTTAGGAGTGAGGAAATTTCCCGACTGGATTCGTTGCACAGGTGGCATCCTATGACAGTTCCGCGCTGGAAATCACTGAAAGCGGCCCATTCTTTCACAAACGTTTGTATGAATATTCTCCATGCCTGAGTGCTTGATTTTCTACACCGGACCAAGTGATTAAGACACCTGAGTCTCATCATTTGGATGGGTGGCCAAATACTTTTGGCAATATAGTGTCTTATTATGACTAATGCGGTCAATAGCGAAATTGCTAACACTAATCGTCATTGATTAATGAACTTGGCGATAGGATACGGTAAAAAAGCCAAAAACTAAAAGTTTTAACTGGATCACATTGAAATAGAATCTGTTTGCAATGCGCTCCACTGGGTTCTAAAGCTCGCATATTTATTCAACCAGGTTCAATTGCTGTCTTGTTACGTGATGATTACGCCTGTCAAACAAATATTTGTCTTGTTGCGTGCTGAAGCCCTTCTGGTTGCCTTCCCATGGCGCACAAGCAAGTACTCTTACTGGTGCACTGCACTCAATTATTGTCACTTACAAAACATTTTAGTGAAAGTAGATAGTAAAAGAGCGACTTGTCCAGGGTGTACCCTGCCTTCCGCCCGATTGTAGCTGAGATAGGCGCCAGCGCCCCCCGCGACCCCGAAAGGGAATAAGCGGTAGAAAATGGATGGATGGATGGATAGATAGTAAAAGATACTGAGCCTGAATTGCGGTAAAATGGATTGTCTTCTCATATGGAGCTCTTTGAGGAGATAAAGAATTGTGTGTCTGGTGGCATACAACAGATTGTGGGTTTGTGGGCCAGATGACAGTCATAACCTCCGCCTCAAGCCTGCGTCTTAAACCGCCTCATTTAATTACACCATTCTTTTGAGCTGCCAAAGAATGTGAGATTAAATGTGCAGCTTTTGCATTTGTTTAGAAAAAAATAATACAAATTAACGTATTTTTGGACTATAAGCCGCACTTAAAATCATTTTTTTCCCCTCAAAACTCGATAGTGCACCTAATTTACGGAATAATTCTGGTTTTGCTTACCAATGTCGAAGCAATTTTATTTGGTACAAGGTGTAATGATCAGTGTGACCGGTAGATGGCAGTCAAACATAAGAGATGCATGTAAACTGCAATATGATGGCAATGCCATGCACGTAAGCAACACCAACATTGTATATGTTTCATTGAAAATATAAAACACTTCACACGGCGCTCAAACATCTTTAAAAATGTTTTAGTACGACTTTGGTAAGCTGTGAAGCTGCACTGCTTGATGGATTGTGGGCGCATTAAACATACAAGTATTAGTATGGTGTGTGTATAAACTAAGACATATTATCTGGCGTTTTGTTTTGCAAAATTATGCAAAATCAACTTTTCTTACCTTCTGGTACCTGCTGATTTGTATTTGGGATCAGCATTAATAGTGAAAAATTGCGCGCATCCGCCTTTATAGTCTGTTTCTTTTTTTCTCTAGTGTCTTTTTATGGGACGTTCATCCTCCGCTGTTGGCATTTCTAATGTAAGGTAGTGTAAAGTTCTTACTTATATCTGTCAGTAAACTCCCCATGAAAGCGCTAAAACATACCGGTGTAGTGAGTTTTCATTATTCACCCAAGGTACTTTAGTTTTTGGAGAATTCCAGTCAGACACTTTTTCATGAGACACTTTTCCAGCCTTGTTGTTGTTTCCGGATGAGAAGATGGTGCTCCGGTGTTGATTTAAGTAGTGTCTGAATGTCATTAAAACAGTTAGCTCTGTTTTTTTAATACTTTTTCCACTCACGTCCTTGCACGCTACACCGCTACAACAAACATTACCGGGAGAAAACGCTGTCGAAGGTGAGCCACGTAAATAAGACCACCCACAAAACGGCGCATCTGGAGGCAACTGTCAGAAAGTGGCTTGAAGATGATCTGTAAAACATTTTTGCAACATTTTGACCAAATAACCACCATTACATGTTATGTAGACCAAATGTTTTCAATTTAGAAAACAAATATAATATGAGTCATTTAATGTGCTTTATAATTTGCTGAGCCTTATATATGAAAACAAATCAAAAATTGACCATTCATTGGCGGTGCGCCTTATAATCCGCTGCGCCCTATGGTCTGGAAAATTCGGTATCCGTCTGATGTCTGTCACTTTTTCCAACTTACAAAAATATGTATAAATATTGAATGTCTTAAAGTTAAGAGAATCTAAGTTTAAAAACAATAACAGATATTAAAAACTGATTAACTGCATTGTTTTGTTAAGTAAGAGGTTATTTATTTTTAGCCTTAAAAAATTGTAAATCCTTAATTTGTTGTTTTGTACACAGGAAGACAGGCTCAGCACTCTTTTTAATTTACTATTTTATTGTGATACGTTTTATATTATTTCAGTGCGTTGTAAAACTAAAACCTATCTGACAATGAAACATAATACCGTATATTTCTGGACCACAGGGCGCACAAGATTATTAGGCGTATTAAAAGGGTTATATTATGATTCTTATTCTAAATTGAAAATGTAAAACATTTCCTTGTGGTCTACATCACATGAATTGGAGGTTCTTTGGTAAAAATGTTGTATCGATTATGTTTTACAGATCATCTTTAAGACACTTTCTGACGGTCGCTTGAAGGCCTACTGAAAGCCACTACTAGCGACCACGCAGTCTGATAGTTTATATATCAATGATGAAATATTAACATCGAAACACATGCCAATACGGCCTTTTTAGTTTACTAAATTACAATTTTAAATGTTGTTTTGTTGTAGCGGTGTAGCGTGCAAGGACGGGAGGGGAAGAAGTTTCAAAAGATGGAGCTAACTGTTTTAATGACATTCAGACTTTACTTCAATCAACAAAGGAGCAGCATCTCCTCATCCTAGGCTCGCTAGTGCAACAACAACGGCGGAAATGTGTCCTGTGAAAAAGCGTCCGACCGGAACTGTCTAACAACTAAAGTTCCTTGGGTGAATAATGTAAACTCACTACACCGGTATGTTTTAGCGCTTTCATGGCGAAATATAAGTTGGAACTTTACACTTCTTTATATTAGAAATGGCAACAGCAGAGGATGAATGTCCCATAACAAGAAGATCAAGAAATAGAAGAAGCTTATTGACATTTTAAAGGGCACGGACTACAGTCGCGAACATTTCCAGGACTTATGCAGATCTCAAATATGCATTAGCAGGTACAACAAGGTAAGAAAAGTATTTTTTGCATAACATTGTCACACAGAACGCCAGATAATGTCTGCTAATGGGTGCCATTTTGCGGTCCTTATACACACACCATAGTAATACTCGTGTTTAATAGGAATTATTATTAAGTATTAAAGTTGTACGAAAAACACTTTGACGGATTTTTGAGTGCCGTGTGTAATGTTATATATTCTCAATGGAACATTTAAAGTTTTGGTGTTGTTTACTGGCGTCATCTTGCAGTTTACACACCTCTCTTATGTATGACTGCCATTTACAGTTTTGGTGTTGTTTACTAGCGTCATCTTGCAGTTTACACACCTCTCTTATGTATGACTGCCTCTACTGGTCACACTTATAATCACATCATGTACCAAATACAATTGATTCGAGGTCGGTAAGCACAACCAGGATTATGCCGTATATTAAGCGCACCTGGTTATAAGGCGTGCTGTGATTATTGAGAAAATGAAAAGATTTTAAGTGCCCCTTATAGTCTGAAAAATACGGTATACATTCATGGTTAAAAATTACATAATTTGTTCAACATGACTATAAATAAAACATTCGCAGTCATGCTCCATGAAGTCTTGAACGCAGACTTGAGTTTTGCTCACAGCAGCTCATGATTTATTTACCTGTGACGTGATTCCAGCGCACTAATCGCTCTCCACTGATGATTTGGCGACATAAACACATCCTGAAAGACAACCCTGACAAGTATCCGACACAAAGAAATCATGTCCGTAGAATATTTTATGATTGTGGAAAAAGGTGACTTTCGGGACTGAATGGAGATAAAGGAGCAACACATCCTGCTACTTGTGGGTTCTACAACCTTCAGGTTCCGAAAGAAAATATGCCTTCTTTTTTTTTAAAAACGACTCCATTAGCATTTTTGACTCACGCATTCTGAGTAACTGAGTCTGGATTATAATATTCCCGCATACAGTCACGATCAAAAGTTTACATCCACTTGTAAAGAACATAATGTCATGGCTGTCTCGATTTTCCAATCATTTATACAACTCTTCTTTTTTTGTGATAAAGTGATTGGAGCTCATACTTGTTGGGCACAAACAAACATTCATGAAGTTTGGTTCTTTTATGAATTTATTATGGGTCTACCGAAAATGTGACCTAATCTGCTGGGTCAAAAGTATACGTACAGTAGAGATGCGCGGATAGGCAAGTATATCATCCGCAACCGCATCACCAAAGTCGTCATCCACCCGCCGTCCACCCGAACCAACATTTTATCAGAACCGTACCCGCCCGCCAACCGCCAGCTGAAATACATCAGAGGTTGGCCGCCTTTACCACTCACAGAACTATTTAAACCTGTTTCATAGAGTAATGAAGACAATTGGAGCCGCTAACGTTCTCGCGACTATCCAATAGCGTTCATCCTGATGACAAGAATATGGGTATGCTATGAAGCCATTGCCTTTGACACCTTCAACAACATGTACGATAGTTAGTCCGGCAACATGTTGTGTGCAGCTTCCACAATCACACGTACAAGATTGAAAGGCATACTGGGTGATACAGAGTACACTGATGGTTTTGATATAAACAACTTTAACACTTACTAATATGCGCCACGCTGTGAAGCCACACAATACAAGATTGACAAACACATTTCGGGAGAACATCCTCACAGTAACACAACATAAACGCAACACAAAAAATACCCACAATCCTTTGTATCCGTCACGAGTCCTGAATATATTTTACACCCCCGCGCCCCCAACCCCGCCCACCTTACCGACGCACAGGGGATGGGAGTGGGGGGGTGGTGAGGTTTGCTGCTAGCGGGGTGTATAAACTAGTCATAAAAGTGTCACGGATACAAAGGATTCTGGGTATTTGTTGTGTTGCGTTTATGTTGTGTTACTGTGAGGATGTTCTCCCGACATGTGTTTGTCAATCTTGTATTGTGTGGCTTCACAGCGTGGCGCATATTAGTAAGTGTTAAAGTTGTTTATATCACAACCATCAGTGTACTCTGTATCACCCAGTATGCCTTGCAGTCGTGTGCGTGTTGCCGGGGAAGCCACACACAACATGTTGCTGGACTGACAAGCAGGTCGTACATGTTGTAGAAGGCGACAAAGCCAATGTCTTCATAGCACGCCCAAATATTTAATATCTGGGTGACTGCTGGCAGTCATTCAGGAGAATAATAGCGCCTCCTATTGTCTTCTTCACTTTATGACACAGGTTTAAACTGCTCTTTAAATGGCAAAGGATACCGATCCCAGAACCATGTATATCAAATATTTCCGGGCGGTTCAACCGCCACCCGCCCGAATCTAATTAAAATCGATTTTGACGTCATGTCACCCGTCCGACCCGCGGTTTATCCCCGGACTCCGCGGATGAGACCGCCAACCGCACATCTCTAACGTACAGCAATGTTGATATTTGGTTACAAGCTCCTGGTTGAATTGTTGACTTCTCCTCTTGACAAAATTGTTGCAATTTAGCTAAATTTGCTGTTTTTCGGACATTCACTTGTTTCTTCAGCATTGTCCACACATTTAAGTCAGGACTTGGGGAAGGCCATTTCTAAAACCTTAATTCTAGCCTGATTTAGCCGTTCCTTTACCACTTTTGACGTGTGTTTGGGGTCATTGTCCTGTTGGAACACCCAACTGCGCCCAAGACCCAACCTCCGGGCTGACGATTTGATGTGAAAACCCTTTTAAAAACATTTTTATTCACTGGCTTTTAACCCAGCATGAGCCTTTAAAGCAGGGGTGTCAAACTCAAACACAGAGTGGGCCAAAATTTAAAACTGAATGAAGCTGCGGGCCGAGATTGAACAAATTAACCTTTTAATAGGGACCCAAACATGTTTTGCATTGAATATTGACCAAGCAAGGCTTATATAACTTTATAGTGACATGCAAAATCGAGTTTTAAATAATAATAATTAAAATATATCAATGGCATATCAAATAAAATAAAAATAAAAATTGAATGCCTCTTTTCGGCGGCGGGTTTGAGTTAGGGCGGGGTTTGGTGGTATGACCTGTATGGCTGTTGACCAAGTATGCCTTGCATTCACTTGTGTGTGTGTGTGTATGAGCCGCATATATTATGTGAGTGGGCCGGCACACTGTTTGTATGGAGGAAAAGCGGACGTGGCGACATGTAGAGAACACCAAAGGCAGTGCTTTTACGGCACGCCCCCAATATTATTGTCCGGGTGGAAATCGGGAGGAATTCGGGAGGGGCACTGAACTTCGGGAGTCTCCCGGGAAAATCGGGAGGGTTGATGAGCATGAGTATTAGTGGTGAATGTGGTGTTACAGCGGCGGGTCAGCTCTAATGTTAATTTGATATTGCCTCAAGGGCCAAATGAAATTACACGGCGGGCCAAATTTTGAGTTTGACACCCATGCTTTAAACTGTTTTTAGCTGCTTTTTATCTAACACATTGTTGTTAGAAAAATGTGTATTTGCTTTTTCAATGTGTAATTTACATGTGTTTTAAATTTTATTTTTTTAGTCTGCCCTTTGCCTCTATTTCTTTGTGGTGTACAGCCTTTTTTCTTCAACTGTGGTTGTTTTTAACGGGCTTCATAAATAAAGTTGGTTTGGTATGGTAGCTTGTCCTGAAGAACTTGGAGGTAATCCTCCTTTTTCATTGTGCCATTTACTCTCTGTAAAGCAGCAGTTCCATTGGCAGCAAAACAGGCCCACAGCATAATACTACCACCACCATGCTTTACGGTAGGTGTGGTGTTCCTGGGATTAAAGGCCTCACCTTTTCTCCTCCAAACATATTGCTGGTTATTCTGGCCAAACAGCTCAATTTGTGTTTCATCTGACATCACATGGACAAAGAAAAGTCTGGTCTGATGGAAATATTTATTTGTAAAAAATATCCCTTTGCGATGCCGACTTGTATCACACTTGTGTGTGTATACGTGTGTATGTGTGTGTATGTGTGTGTATTTGTGTGTGTGCGTGTGTATGTGTGCGTATGTGTGTGTGTGCGTGTGTGCGTGTGGCTGTTAGTGTTGTCCCGATACCAATATTTTGGTACCGGTATCAAAATTGTTTCGATACTTTTCGGTACTTTTCTATATAAAGGGGACCACAAAAAAAGGCATTATTGGCTTTGTTTTGACAAAAAATCGTAGGGTACATTAAAGGCCTACTGAAATGAGATGTTCTTATTCAAACGGGGATAGCAGCTCCATTCTATGTGTCATACTTCATCATTTCGCCATATTGCCATATTTTTGCTGAAAGGATTTAGTAGAGAACATCGACTTTTGGTCGCTAATAAAAAAGCCTTGCCTGTACCGGAAGTAGCAGACGATGAGCGCGTGACGTCACGGGTTGTGGAGCTCCTCACATCTGAACATTGTTTATAATCATAGCCTCCAGCAGCAAGAGCTATTCAGACTTAGAAAGCGACCATTTCCCCATTAATTTGAGCGAGGATGAAAGATTTGTGGATGAGGAAAGTTAGAGTGAGGCACTAAAAAAAAAAAAAAGCGACGGCATTAGGTGCGTTTCAGATGTAATTACACACATTTACTAGGATAACTGGAAAATCCCTCATCGGCTTATTGTGTTAATAGTATTTTAGTGACGCCGTTGCGCTGTGGGAGAGTGGCCGTGCGCAACCCGAGGGTCCCTGGTTCAATCCCCACCTAGTACCAACCTCGTCACGTCCGTTGTGTCCTGAGGAAGACACTTCACCCTTGCTCCTGATGGGTGCTGGTTGGCGCCTTGCATGGCAGCTCCCTCCATCAGTGTGTGAATGTGTGTGTGAATGTGGAAGTAGTGTCAAAGCGCTTTGAGTACCTTGAAGGTAGAAAAGCGCTATACAAGTACAACCCATTATTATTATTATTTTCCCGGCTGTCTTATTCCACCTTCTCAGAAATGCTTGTCACACAAACTGAATTACAATTGTGACACTTGAAGGAAAACAGCGGGCTGCCTGGGTTCAGTGATTACATTGCCGGGACACAACCTGTAATGGCCTCCATTGGTGAACATCTGCCGGACAGCCTGCGTGGAATTATTGTAAGTTGAATGATGCATCGTGCATCTGTCATGCTGAGAAGGAGGGGGTTGTTGGCAATAGGCAAACATCAATGGAGGGTCTAAAAGCCCCCCCAAATATGGTGCATTTAGTACAGTTGAAATACATGTTTTTTTGGCAAAGTACCATATTTTTCGGACCGTAGGGTGCACCGGATTATAAGGTGCAGTGCTGATGAGCGGGTCTATTCATGTCTATTCTCATTTATAAGGCGCACCGGATCATGAGGCACATTAAAGGGGTCCTATTATGATTTTTTTCCTAAATTTAAAACACTATCTTGTGGTCTACATAACATGTAATGGTGGTTATTTGGTCAAATTCATAAATTATGTTTTACATCCATCCATCCATCCATCTTCTTCCGCTTATCCGAGGTCGGGTCGCGGGGGCAACAGCCTAAGCAGGGAAACCCAGACTTCCCTCTCCCCAGCCACTTCGTCCAGCTCTTCCCGGGGGATCCCGAGGCGTTCCCAGGCCAGCCGGGAGACATAGTCTTCCCAACGTGTCCTGGGTCTTCCCCGTGGCCTCCTACCGGTTGGACGTGCCCTAAACACCTCCCTAGGGAGGCGTTCGGGTGGCATCCTGACCAGATGCCCGAACCACCTCATCTGGCTCCTCTCCATGTGGAGGAGCAGCGGCTTTACTTTGAGTTCCTCCCGGATGACAGAGCTTCTCACCCTATCTCTAAGGGAGAGACCCAAACTCATTTGGGCCGCTTGTACCCGTGATCTTATCCTTTCGGTCATGACCCAGAGCTCATGACCATAGGTGAGGATGGGAACGTAGATCGACCGGTAAATTGAGAGCTTTGCCTTCCGGCTCAGCTCCTTCTTCACCACAACGGATCGGTACAACGTCCGCATTACTGAAGACGCCGCACCGATCCGCCTGTCGATCTCACGATCCACTCTTCCCTCACTGGTGAACAAGACTCCTAGGTACTTGAACTCCTCCACCTGGGGCAGGGTCTCCCCCCCAACCCGGAGATGGCACTCCACCCTTTTCCGGGCGAGAACCATGGACTCGGACTTGGAGGTGCTGATTCTCATTCCGGTCGCTTCACACTCGGCTGCAAACCGATCCAGTGAGAACTGAAGATCCCGGTCAGATGAAGCCATCAGGACCACATCGTCAGCAAAAAGCAGAGACCTAATCCTGCAGCCACCAAACCGGAACCCCTCAACGCCTTGACTGCGCCTAGAAATTCTGTCCATAAAAGTTATGAACAGAATGGGTGACAAAGGGCAGCCTTGGCGGAGTCCAACCCTCACTGGAAATGTGTTCGACTTACTGCCAGCAATGCGGACCAAGCTCTGACACTGATCATACAGGGAGTGGACCGCCACAATAAGACAGTCCGATACCCCATACTCTCTGAGCACTCCCCACAGGACTTCCCGAGGGACACAGTCGAATGCCTTCTCCAAGTCCACAATGCACATGTAGACTGGTTGGGCAAACTCCCATGCACCCTCCAGGACTCTGCCCAGAGTATAGAGCTGGTCCACAGTTCCACAACCAGGACGAAAACCACACTGTTCCTCCTGAATCCGAGGTTCGACTATCCGGCGTAGCCTCCTCTCCAAAACCAATACTTCAAAATAAAACATAACACGCTGTCTCGTTCATAATATAGCGCAACAACATCACACTATTACATATATACATTAGAAATACATTTGATTATTTACATTTGAGTTGTTTATAATCCGGGGAGATGGGATGTGAATGGAGGAGGGTGTTAGTAAAGTGTTGAAGTTGCCTGGAGGTGTTGTTTTAGTGCAGTTTTGAAGGAGGATAGAGATGCACTTACTTTTATACCTGTTGGGAGTGCATTCCACATTGATGTGGCATAGAAGGAGAATGAGTTAAGACCTTTAATAAAACCAGAATGTGGGTTTAACGTGGTTTGTGGAGCTCCCACTGGTGTTGTGGTTATGGCGGTTATTTTATGTTAGGGAAGTAGTTGGACATGTTGACTGGGTGAAAGAAGGAGGCACCCGTTTGACTCCAGGATACAGAGAAGGGAGGTAATGTGCAGGTAAAGATATGTTGTCCGGGAGATGGCAGGAAGCACCATGGTGTATGGGTGACAGAAAGAAGCACCAGTGTGACCCTAGGGTGCAGGGAAGGTAGGTCATGTGAAGGTAAATATATGTTGTCCGGGTAAAGGCAGGAAACACCAACAAAAGTAAGTCCCGTTCATGGTTGCTTGCAGCTTTGATTTGAAAATGTTGTTGATTACTCCTAGCTTTCTGTAGAAGACTTGAATGTGTTCTACACCAAAGCGACCAGAGTGGTGGGACAGCTTGTTAACTAGAGTTGTGGCTATTCTGGTGAAAAAGGTGTTGAGTCTGCTTGCTAATAAGAGAGTCACCCTCCTTGATGTCGAAACAGCGCCAGGTAGTTGCAACTAAGGAGCGCGCTTGCCACATGGTGTCTGCCGACTAGAGCTGCGCGGATAGGCAAGTATATCATCCCCAACCGCCTCACCAAAGTTGTCATCCACCCGCCGACCACCCGAACCAACATTTTTTCAGGACCGTACCCGCCCGCCACCGGCCCGCTGAAATACATCAGAGGTCGGCCGCCTTTACCACTCACAGAACTATTTAAACCTGTTTCACAGAGTAATGAAGACAATTGGAGCCGCTAACGTTCTCAAGACTCTCCAATAGCGTTCATCCTGATGACAAGAATATGGGCGTGCTGTGAAGCCATTGCCTTAGACACCTTCAACAACATGTACGAACCGATTGTTGGTCCGGCAACATGTTGTGTGCAGCTTCCACAATCACACGTACAAGATTGAAAGGCATACTGGGTGACACAGAGTACACTGATGGTTGTGATATAAACAACTTTAACACACTTACTAATATGCGCCACGCTGTGAAGCCACACAATACAAGATTGACAAACACATTTCGGGAGAACATCCTCACAGTAGCACAACATAAACGCAACACGAAAATTACCCACAATCCTTTGTATCCGTTACAGTTCCTGAATATATTTTACACCCCCGCTCCCCCAACCCCGCCCACCTTACCGATGTACGGGGGGGGGTTGCTGCTAGCGGGATGTATAAAATAGTCAGGAATTGTCATGAATACAAAGGATTGTGGGTATTTTTCGTGTTGCGTTTATGTTGTGTTACTGTGAGGATATTCTCCCAAAATGTGTTTGTCGTTCTTAATTGGTGTGGCTTCACAGCGTGGCGCATATTAGTAAGTGTTAAAATAGTTTATATCACAACCATTAGTGTACTCTGTGTCACCCAGTATGCCTTGCAGTCGTGTGCGTGTTGCCGGGGAAGCCACACACAACATGATGCTGGACTGACAAGTAGATCGTACATGTTGTAGAAGGCGACAAAGTCAATGTCTTCATAGCACGCACTAATATTTAATATCTGGGTGACTGCTGGCAGTCTTTCAGGAGAATAATAGCGCCTCCTATTGTCTTCTCCACTTTATGACATAGGCTTTAAACGGCTCTTTAAATGGCAAAGGATACCGATCCCTGAACCATGTATATCAAATATTTCCGGACGGTTCAACCGCCACCCGCCCGAATCTAATTAAAATCGATTTTTTCGTCATGTCACCCGTCCGACCCGCGGTTTATCCCCGAACTCCGCAGATGAGACCGCAAACCGCGCATCTCTAACGTAGAGCAATGTTGATATTTGGTTACAAGCTCCTGGTTGAATTGTTGACTTCTCCTCTTGACAAAATTGTTGCAATTCAGCTAAATTTGCTGTTTTTCGGACATTGACTTGTTTCTTCAGCATTGTCCACACCTTTAAGTCAGGACTTCGAAAAGGCCGATTCTAAAACCTTAATTCTAGCCTGATTTAGCCGTTCCTATACCACTTTTGACGTGTGTTTGGGGTCATTGTCCTGTTGGAACACCCAACTGCGCCCAATACCCAACCTCCGGGCTGATGATTTGATGTGAAAACCCTTTTAAAAACATTTTTATTCACTGGCTTCACAGCGTGGTGCATATTACTAAGAGTGTTAAAATTGTTTATATCACAACCATTAGTGTACTCTGTGTCACCCAGAATCCCTTGCAGTCGTGTGCGTGTTGCCGGGGAAGCCACACACAACATGATGCTGGACTGACAAGCAGGTCGTACATGTTGTAGAAGGCGACAAAGCCAATGTCTTCATAGCACGCCCTAATACTTATTATCTGGTTGACTGCTGCCAGTCATTCAAGAGAATAATATCGTCTGCTATTGTCTTCTTCGCTTTGTGACACGGGTCTTGAATGGCTCTTTAAATGGCAAAGGACACCGATCCCAGAACCATGTATATCAAATATTTCCGGATGGTTCAACCGCCGCCCGCCCGAATCTAATTCAAATCAATTTTTTCGTCATGTCATCCGCCCGACCCGCGGATGAGACCGCAAACAACGCATCTCTACTGCCGACCCTTCGAAAATCCATCGTATAAAGCGCACAGAAAGTCAAGTATCTGGTGAGCAAACAACCGACTTCAATGTATCCTGCTCCTCTCTTTAGGGAGCCTAGTATTGATGTTGGTACCGCAATGAAGGGTGTTAAAAGTTGTGCAGTGCAGTTAAGTTAAGTTCATTATTCAAGTGTTGAACACTAACGTCGGCTTTGAGTTGCACGAAGATGCCAAAAGTAGACCGTGGTCAATATACAGTATGAGTAGCTCAAGGTCATTCGTCTTTTTTCACGTACTTCCCCTCAGAACACGAGTAGCGCTCGCTATGTGGGACGTGCTTATCAGAAGCCTCCGTATAATTAATTCAGATATCGCTCGCCGTCTTGCATAAAGCTTAAGTTGTCTCGCTGCGGCAGCAGGAAGTGCTGCCAACAGCGAGACAACCCTCAGGAGAGTGCACTGACATCCCTGCAATCCACTTACAAAAGTACACAGTGAGGCCCAGACTATTAGCATGAACACAACCTCTTTGATAGTAAGTCTTCCGAGACCGGGAGGCCATGTCCTCACTCCAACTGAACAAAAAATATTCTCTCAAAGATATATGTAAATAGTTATTGTCTGTTGAGTGTTTATATAATTTCCGTTTAATCGGTCTGCAAATTGACCCGGGACTCTTGCTCACCCTCAATCGAACTTTTAGCTGGAAAATGTGTATTTGTCATAACTTTTGGCTTCCTTTTGTCTTGCAGACCGCCGATGTAGGTTGTCGACAGGAAGGACACCACGAGGGCTGTGTGCCCGGCTTCCAGGTCAAACAATACCAGGTGGCATATAGGAGAACTTTCCAGAAAGGCCTGCCACTCCTACAAGGTCAGTGTAAAAATGAACACAACGAGCAGGGTCCAGTTGTTCAAAAACATTTAGACTTGCTCAGGATTTTCTGGATTCAGAAATACCATTATTTTTTGGGGGTTTTACCCAGGATTAGCACATCCGTCTTTTATGTTGTTTTTTTAAAGCAATGGGATCGACGCGGCGTATTCAGTAATGCGGACGCTGTATCGATCCGTTGTGGTGAAGAAGGAGCTGAGCCAGAAGGCAAAGCTCTCAATTTAACGGTCGATCTACGTTCCCATCCTCACCTATGGTCATGAGCTTTGGGTCATGACCGAAAGGACAAGATCACGGGTACAAGCGGCCCAAATGAGTTTGGGTCTCTCCCTTAGAGATAGGGTGAGAAGCTCTGCCATCCGGGAGGAACTCAAAGTAAAGCCGCTGCTCCTCCACATGGAGAGGAGCCAGATGAGGTGGTTCGGGCATCTGGTCAGGATGCCACCCGAACGCCTCCCCAGGGAGGTGTTTCGGGCACGTCCGACCGGTAGGATGCCACGGGAAAGACCCAGGACCAGTTGGGAGGACTATGTCTCCCGGCTGGCCTGGGAACGCCTCGGGATCCCCCGGGAAGAGCTGGACGAAGTGGCTGGGGAAAGGGAAGTCTGGGTTTCCCTGCTTAGGCTGCTGCCCCCGCGACCCGACCTCGGATTAGTGGAAGAAGATTGATGGATGGATGGATGGGTATTGGATTGGGAACAACTTGATCCAGATAAAGTTTTCAAGATGATCAAATACGGATTACCAGTCCTCCACTTAGAACAACATATAACAATGTAGGCTCCTGATTTATGTAAAGAGCGGGTAGAAGAGCCACTATTTCGATTGGCTATTAAGAGGAATTGTACCACGTACCATTTTCTTATATGATTGTAAGCTAGCATGTGTTTGTATTTGGTCACAGAATACTTTAGAATATTTTTATTCTACTAAGGTCAAAAGTGCACATGTCCATCACAAGCGCTCCAGAGAGTGGTGGCTTTTGCCCCCAGGAATTTGGTCTCTTATAGGATAGCAGCAGTAAGATTTTAAGAGGAAGTGTAAAGACATTAGCAACATCTGGTAGGGAGCCCTCACAAGTAGGAGTAGAGGATAAGGGTCAGATGTCACCCGACTCAAACCAATCACAGTAAATAGGTTGACTGACCGGCCCCAAGGCCAGAGTAATAAATTATAACGGTCTTTGTGTCAACGGTATTTAAGGACAGTTGTCCAAGAACACAGCAGAAGAGGGATCAGGCTCGTACTCTTTCTCCTGGAAGCTGCAGTTCCGGTCTGAGGCTCGCTGAAACAAATAAGGTTTTTCTTCTTCGATTCCTCGTTGGCGTGGTCTTGGCTCATCACCCACCACAAAGTCACTCTGTCCTGGGAGAGTAACACAACCATCAAGCATACAACACTGTTTTTAAAGTTACTAGAAATTGCTAGATGATGTCATCGCGTCATTTGCATAATTAATTGCGATTGATGACAGAGAAATACTGTTGCGATAGGGATAAGAAGTGAGTTTTGAACAATGTAAACTGTGGATTTAAATAAGTTTTGTTCTGCATTTTTAATTGTTAGATTATCAAAATTGATCAAAAGAATAAAAGGTTTTGACAATCACAGACAAACCGGATCCACTGACTTGCTCATTATCATGAACAGTGATTTATTTAGGTCTGACATTAAGGTAAATAAGCCTTTTCATGTGTTTTTTTTTCTTACATCTTGCTCTGTAAAACACCCGCAAAAATTGTAAAATTTTTTGCTAGTCGCTTTTGAGCAAGGAAGTAGCAGAGATGACCTGGAAAGTTTCCAGATTTGACCGGAAAGGGCAAACATGAAGTCCCTGTAAGCATTTTCCATTTTGAGAGAAAATCCGCAAAACTAACAAACTTCCATTCAAACTTCCCTTTACGGTATAATGCATCTTACGACCCATCATCAAAGACACAACAAATACAAAACGTTTAAGAAAAACAATTTTTTAAATTAAAAATATGTTTGGAGGGGATTGTTCTGGGGTCTCATTTTTATTTACAAAATACTTTCTTATTCTACTTTGAATTTTATATAATGAAAGGTTTATTTGGGAACCCATGCAGACTCGAATGATTTTGTGATTTATTTAATTTTTTGTAAACTGAATTTAATAGGAAAAACATGAAAAAAAAAAAAAAAGTTCACTTTATCACTGTAACGGTTAAACAATCCGATTGCAAAATGTAAATAAAAGTACATACTGAACATTAAATGATACAAATTTGTTATTTTAATACATTTTATAGTTTTAGGACATTTACGGTCAGGATAATCCTGTTTTTTGGAGCAATGTTGTTAACATCCTACTGAATAATTTTGAACAAAACAAACTGAAGGTTTGATCCAGATTGGATTCTGCGATCTATTCCATTTCAGAATCCTTCTCTCCCTTTTGAACAACCCATTACCTTCCAACAATTTGCCCAAAACCTATGTATTAGGATTATCTTGGGTGTACCCCGCCTTCTGCCCGAGTGCAGCTGGGATAGGCTCCAGCATCCCCCGCGACCCTGAGAGGGACAAGCGGTAGAGAATGGACGGATGGATAGATTATCTAATCTAATGTTGCTTTGAAAAAAAACGGCATTAAAGTAAAACAGTGTCAGGTTCAAACTATGATGACATTTATTAAACAGGACCAGAAGCAAAGAATCAAATAGAGTGCCTATCTCAGCTACAATCGGGCGGAAGGTGGGGTTCACCCTGGACAAGTCGCCACCTCATCACAGAGCCAACACAGATAGACAGACAACATACACACTCACATTCACACCAATTTTAGTGTTACCAATCAACTTATCCCCAGGTGCATGTCTTTGGAAGTGGGTGGAAGCGGGAGTACCTTTGAAATTCAATTGGGTCTTCTGTCCCAAAGGGACATTCGGTCCCTAATAATAAAACCTTAGAAATGAAATAGGGTCCTCTGTCCCAAAGGGACATTCGGTCCCTAATAATAAAACCTTATCAATTCAATAGGGTCCTCTGTCCCAAAGGGACATTTGGTCCCTAATAATAAAACCTTAGAAATGAAATAGGGTCCTCTGTCCCAAAGGGACATTCGGTCCCTAATAATAAAACCTTAGAAATTCAATAGGGTCCTCTGTCCCAGAGGGACATTTGGTCCCTAATAATAAAACCTTAGAAATTCAATAGGGTCCTCTGTCCCAGAGGGACATTCGGTCCCTAAAAAAGCATGCAAACAAACAGCTTGGGTTTTAAGAGGTTAAGTCTGGATCATTTTAATGATTTTGTAATGCAATTAGAGGAGCGTGTTTTATTTTACCTCTTTTATTGAGCCACCTTTTTGTGTATGTGTCCCCCCCCCCACATTATAATGCAACTCCAGCAGAATAACATTACCTGCTTCAGCATAATCGTCTGTATCTTAATGCACTGGGGAACAAAAAAAAACATGGAATAAAACCAGGTGTTTACTGCTCGTGTGCCATAACCTGTCTGAATGGCCCCCCGGCTTTTTATTATTATTATTTTTTTTCTAAGGAAGTTCTTCTTACCTCCACAGCAAAAACGCCGTACTTCATCAACTTATTTGAAACTTTATTTTGTCACTCAGTGAAACATTGTCATCTGGAAACTAAGTGGACCGTGTAGCAGAAGACAGGACTCAGTTCTGCTTTAGTGCCCTGCCGTCGGGACGACAGAGTGCTTCCATTACCTCGGATATGATTCCGTCAGCAAAAAAAAAACAACTCTCCGACCGCAGGGGGTCCTTCTGCGGACACAAGCACAGGCATGCAGTGTACACACAGAAGTAGGCATGCTCCACTGTACTGTTTAATGAGCTCACATTTGCACATACAGTGATTGGCGATACATTTGCAGGCGTCCTCAGCAGCGGGAAGCACAAAAAGGCCCAGATTAGTGTTCTAATGATAGCAATATTTTGGTACCGGTGCTAAGATTATTTCGGTACTTTTCTAAATAAAAGGGACCACAAACAATTGCATTATTGGCTTTATTTTAACAAAAAAATCTTAGGGTAAATTAAAGGCCTACTGAAATGAGATTTTCATATTCAAACGGGGATAGCAGCTCCATTCTATGTGTCATACTTCATCATTTTGCAATATTGCCATATTTTTGCTAAAAGGATTTAGTAGAGAACATCCACGATAAAGTTCGCAACTTTTGGTCGCTAATAAAAAAGCCTTGCCTGTACCGGAAGTAGCAGACGATGTGCGCGTGATGTCACGGGTTGTGGAGCTCCTCACATCTGAACATTGTTTACAATCATGGCCACCAGCAGCGAGAGCGATTCGGACCAAGAGAGCGACTATTTTCCCATTAATTTGAGTGAAGATAAAAAATTTGTGGATGAGGAAAGTGAGAGTGAAGGACTAGAAAAATAAATAAATAAAACATAAAAACTAGACGGCCGAGTGACTCAGATGTTATTAGACAAATTTACTAGATAGATAGATAGATAGTAGATAGATAGTACTTTATTAATTCCTTCAGGAGAGTTCCTTCAGGAAAATTAAAATTCCAGCAGCAGTGTACAGAGTTGAGATCAATTTAAATAAAAGTAAAAAGTAAATAATGGGGGTTTAAAAGGAAACAAAATAGAGAAATATTACAATAAGAATAAAAAAAATAAAAACCAACAATGGGAATAAAAATACAACAGTAAAATAAGAATATAACAAGACAAACTAGGCAGTAGTGACCATGTTATGAAAAGGTATTGCACTGTTATTGTTTTGCATCCCCTGTCATCCTAGTACCCCCCGTCCCCCCTCCCAGAGAGGAGTTGTACAGTCTAATGACTAGGATAATACTGGAAAGTCCCCTATCTACTTATTGTGTTACTAGTGTTTTAGTGAGATTATATGGTCGTACCTGTGCAACCTGAAGTTTGGAGGGGTGTGGCACAGGTGTGGTGACCGCCAGTGTCTCCGAGGGAAGCTACGATTCTCGACGAGGCGAAGGCAGCCGATGCTTCCTCCACATTGGAAGCATCGGCCTCTTTGACAGGTGCATGTCTACGGTAAGAGCCGACTTATTACCACCATTTTCTCACCGAAGCCTGCCGGTTGACATGTGGTAGGGAATATCTGTTCCATAGTAACGTTTCACCGTCATCTTTCGGGAATGTAAACAAGGAAACACCGGCTGTGTTTGTGTTGCTAAAGGCGGCCGCAATACACCGCATCCCATCTACATCTTTCTTCTTTGACGTCTCCATTATTAATTGAACAAATTGCAAAAGATTCAGCAACACAGTTGTCCAGAATACTGTGTAATTATGCGATGAAAAGAGACGACTTATAGCTGTGAACGGTGCTGGACCAAAATGACCTCTACAATGCACTTAAGTGCAATAAGAAACACATTGCTTACTTACTACTTTTAGTAGTAAGTAAGCAGACAAAGGCTCTCAATGACGTATGCAGAAACATATTGTGTCATTTATTTAATTATTTTCTCAAAATTATTATCAATCAATCAATCAATCAATCAATGTTTACTTATACAGCCCTAAATCACAAGTGTCTCAAAGGACTGCACAAGCCACAACGAAATCCTCGGCTCAGATCCCACATCAGGGCAAGAAAAAAGTCAAACCAATGGGATGACAATGAGAAACCTTGGAGAGGACCACAAATGTGGGGATAATCCCCGGTCCGGATGACACGATGTCAAATATTTCCAAAAACAATTTTAAATGTGGACTTGTCAGACCACAAAACACTTTACCACTTTGCATCAGTCCATCTTAGACGATCTCAGGCCCAGAGAAGCCGGCGGCGTTTCTGGATGTTGTTGATAAATGGCTTTGGCTTTGCATAGTAGAGCTTTAACTTGCACTTACAGATGTAGCGACCAACTGTAGTTACTGACATTGGTTTTATGAAGGGTTCCTGAGCCCATGTGGTGATATCCTTTACACACCGATGTTGGTTTTTCGATGCAACACCGCTGGAGGAATCAAAAGTCCGTAATATCATCGCTTACGTGCAGTGATTACCCCTGATTCTCTGAACTTTTTGATGATTTTACGGACCGTAGATGGTAAAATCCCTAAATTCCTTGCAATAGCTCGTTGAGAAATGTTGTTCTAAAACTGTTTGACAATTTGCTTACAAAGTGGTGACCCTCACCCCATCTTTGTTTGTGAACTACTTAGCATTTCATGGAAGCTGCTTTCATAGCCAATCATGGCACCCACCTGTTCCCAATTAGCCTGCACACCTGTGGGATGTTCCATATAAGTGTTTGATGAGCATTCCTCAACTTTATCAGTATTTATTGCCACCTTTCCCAACTTCTTTGTCACGTGTTGCTGGCATCAAATTCTAAAGTTAATGATTATTTGCAAAAAAAAAAAAAATGTTTATGAGTTTGAACATGAAATATGTTGTCTTTGTAGCATATTCAACTGAATATGGCTTGAAAAGGATTTGCAAATCATTGTATTCTGTTTATATTTACATCTAACACCATTTCCCAACTCATATGGAAACAGGGTTTGTATTTGAATAATAAGTGAAGTGAAGGAGAAACAGCGTCCCAACAGTGAACACAGCTGGGTCGTTACTTACCGTCTTCCAGCGAGCAGGAGAGCGTCAAGAAGGATTTAAATGTCAGCGCTGTTGGGTTTGAAGACTAGAGGTGCCAAGACCCGCCTACTTCTTCTTCTTCTTCTTTCTTTTAAGGGCAGTTGGCAGGGAACCCTGCGGTGTGCAGGACCGCTACCTTCTGAATTTGAGTTTTAATTGGACCTACTCTAAATTATTGTATCAAACTGTCTTTAAAAAAAATGTATTACTTTATACCTTACATCAGGGGGCCCCAATTTTTTTTCCACCAGGGACTGGTTTTAATGTATGCATTATTTTCACAGACAAGCTTTCTACATGTGGCAGATAAAAACAGCAACAACAAAAACGAGAATGAGAAATTAGGCTTTGGTTACAATCTGCCACATTAACAATGTATATGTTAATATAAAATACGTCCTCTTTTCCCCGGATGGTCCTCTTTTGCGGGGCTGTCCGGGTGGGGTTTTTTAAATGGCTCAAATGTCCGGCGTTTTAAGTCAGGGTTTTCAACGTACGTACAAGGTTAGGAAGGGGTTTTTGCTTATTGTTCACAATCATTAGGAGAGACATGATGACAGATGGATTATTATTTTTTATTTTTTTTAATGCATTCCAACTTGTAAATAAACATAAATAAAAGTCAGGTTACAGTGAAACCAATGGGGAGGGGGTCCTCTATTTCGGCCATAAAATCCAATAAAACATATCAAAAAAATGACAAAAATACTCCATTTACATATCGTGACTTCACTATTAACTATTAGTGATATTTTTATTATATTAGTACACTGTTGTTTTTTTTTTTGCTTATTTCATTCCATAAATTAATTTCACATACCAAATTTTTCCGACTATAAGTCACAGTTTTTTTCATAGTTTGGCCAGGGGTGCGACTTATACTCAGGAGCGACTTATGTGTGAAATTATTAACACATTACCGTAAAATATCAAATAATAATATTTTGCTCATTCACGTAAGAGACTAGACGTATAAGATTTCATGGGATTTATGGATTAGGAGTGACAGATTGTTTGGTAAATTTATAGCATTTTCTATATGTTATAGTTATTTGATAATATTAATATGTTAGGTTAACATAGCAGGCACCTTCTCAGTTGGTTATTTATGCCTCATATAACCTACACTTATTCAGCCTTTTTTTATTTTAAATTGCCTTTCAAATGTCTATTCTTGGTGTTGGGTTTTATCAAATAGATTTCCCCCCAAAATGCGACTTATACTCCAGTGCGACTTATATATGTTTTTTACCTTCTTTATTATTCATTTTTAGCAGGTGCGACTTATACCCCAAAAAATGCGGTATATATATATATATATATATATATATATATATATATATGTATATATATATACATACATATATACATATATATATATACATATACATATATACATATATATACATATATATATATATATATGTATATATATATATATATATATATATATATATGTATATATGTATATATATATATATATATATGTACACATATACATATATATACATATACATATATATACATATATATATATATGTATATATGTATATATATATGTGTGTATATATATATATATATATATATATATATATATATTTATATATATATATATATACATATGTGTATATATATATATATGTATATATATGTATATATATATATATATATAATATATAAACTAATTGTTTTAAGTCTTGTACGTGCATGCAAATGTTTTAAATTACATTTTTATCTAAGTTTATATTTTTCCTCTTTTGTTAAGAAAAAAAATGTTGCACGTTCTTGGGTGGCATATTTTATGTTTTTTGCATAATTTTAGCTGTTTGCAAATTCACAATATCCTGGAATTTCAATATTTCCGTCTCAGTAAATAAAGGGTTTATATGTTCTCTATATCCAACGTTATTTATATTTCTAACAAAACTTTTTTGTAACACAGTCAGTGACTGCAGCATACTTTTGTAGTAATTTCTCCATATTTCTGCACAATAACTAAGACTAGGTCACACTAAACTATTTTTCTTTTCTTTCCATCCTATGTTTTGCATATTTTTATAGACTGTCGTGATACTGGAGTTGCTTTTAATCTCATTATACCTGTGTATACTGACAATGAAAATTCCTTTTTCTTCTATTCTAGTGAGCTGTAGAGAAAATGAAGTGATTTTTGCTCCAATACATATTTAGCTTTATTTAGTATTGATGCCACCTTACAAAAAACATTTTCTGTTTCCAGCATTTTGTTGATATTGATTTGCTGACCCCCGCCTTAAGCCAAGACATTTTAGGAATAATAATACCACAGTGGACACGGACTTGTTGAGTTAAAACATGCTCTGCTGTGTTTGGATACAGCTCTCATTCATTTGTGGGCGAGGACCTAATAATGTGGCCAGCGAGGGTAGAAATACTGTGTGAAAGTAGAAAGATAACTGATGGCAGTAATAATAGCGGTCACTTCGAGGTACGTTTTTTTTTTTTTTTTTTAACTTTGCAACAACCGTTTTGTGGCGTCTGAAATGAATAAATAAAAGCTGGGTGTTTGTGGGATTCATTGGAAATGCCAGAGGCTGCAGCAAGAACCGGTGACACATGCAGATTTATGTAAATTCAGCTCAACCCTTTGTCACCTGCCATAGACCTCCCTCTATAATTACCAGTGCATGGTCGGGATACCTTTTCGTGAAGATTGGAGTTCAAGGACATGCATCTTCGCTCATGGTGGCATGCAATGATGTAGCACAATAGCAGAGGACGCATAAACATTTCTGTCTTATCTAGTCTTTAGAATCACTCCATTTTATAGGCTCTGTTTTGTCTCAACAATTTTTTTCCGGCTACTTATTTCTATGCTTTGCCTGCCCTTAGTCCTTGGCTGCACTGCTCTGCTCTTTCCTCGGAGGAGCCATGAAAAATTCATGCAAGTGGAAATAAAAGAACCACTGTACAGTATAAGCAAACAGAAAGGGGTAGGTCACATGTACCAATAGAGGAAATTTCTCGCCTCAGAGGGGAAATCTGTAGTTGTAAAAAAACAGAGGCAAAGAATCATAGAGACAAAAAAACAAGGAAATGGTTGTGTTCTCTGTGATGAGCTGAGGTAGCGAGAGAACGTTTTTTTTTTTAAAAGGGGAACATTATCACAATTTCAAAAGGGTTAAAAACAATAAAAATCAGTTCCCAGTGGCTTGTTGTATTTTTTGAAGTTTTTTTCAAAATTTTACCGGTCCCGGAATATCCCTAAATAAAGCTTTAAAGTTCTTGATTTTCGCTATTTGCTGTCCATTTCCCTGTGACGTCACACAGTGCTGCCAATACAAACAACATGGCGGTTACCACAGCAAGATATAGCGACATTAGCTCGGATTCAGACTCGGATTTCAGCGGCTTAAGCGATTCAACAGATTACGCATGTATTGAAACAGATGGTCGGAGTATGGAGGCAGATAGCGAAAACGAAATTGAAGAAGAAATCGAAGCTATTGAGCGAATAGCTATTGGCGCTATTCGGCCATAGCGTGGGTGTACCTAATGAAGTGGCCCATAGCATGGCTGCCTTATTAGCATCGCCGGTAAAATGTGCGGACCAAACGATCAGGACTTTCGCATCTTGTGACACTGGAGCAACTTAAATCCGTCGATTGGTAAGTATTTGTTTCGCATTAAATGTGGGTATCTAGTTTCAAATGTACATACAGCTAGCGTAAATAGCATGTTAGCATCGATTAGAATAGCACGTTAGCATCGATTAGCTGGCAGTCACGCCACGACCAAATATGTCTGATTAGCACATAAGTCAACAACATCAACAAACTCACCTTTGTGATTTGGTTGACTTAATGGTTGCAAATGCATCTGCAGGTTATCCATACATCTCTGTGCCATGTCTGTCTTAGCATCGCCGGTCAAATGTGAAGACACTCTGGTACATTCAATGGGGGTCTGGCGGCAGATTTCTTGCCAGTGGTGCAACTTGAATCCCTCCCTGTTAGTGTTGTTACACCCTCCGACAACACACCCACCAGGCATGATGTCTCCAAGGTTCCAAAAAATAGTCGAAAAAACGGAAAATAACAGAGCTGAGACCCGGTGTTTGTAATGTGAAAATGAAAATGGCGGGTGTGTTACCTCGGTGACGTCACGTTTGGTAAAAAAAAATACGTGGTCTTTTTTCTGCAACATCATGGTGTACATTGACGCTTGCATAGGTTTGGTGATAATGTTCCCCTTTAAGAAACGACAGAGGTTGGTAGATCTAAATCAGGCGTGCCCACACTTTTTCTGCAGGCGAGCTACTTTTCAATTGACGGAGTCGAAGGAATCTACCTCATTCATATATATAATTTATATTTCATTATTTAGGAAAGAGACGTTTTTGTTAACACGTTAAAGGCGTTTAATGATAACACAAGCATGTTTAACCCGTGTGTGATGTTCATATTGTTGTTACTCAGCCAGGGTTTGTGGGTTTGATGGACCCTTTGCATTTTGTGGCTTTTAATGCCTCACAGTCAAACACTTTTACGTTAAAATACTGAACAGATGTTTACCTTATCCTGATAAACATCTGTTCACTATTTTAACATAAACGTGTTTGATTGTGAGGCATTAGAAGCCACAAAATGGAACGGGTCCATCAGACCCACAAACCCTGGCTGAGCAACAACAATATGAACGTTGCACGGAAAATTTCTCTGCCAGTTTCTGCAACCCACATGGATTGTTCTTTTGTGTTTCTGCACCTGCAGTTCCCACGCAAGGTTGCAACATTGTCAACACTGTCTGCTCTCACTTTCTCGCACATTTGACCCTCTGATGTTTTGTGTATCTAGTGAAGTGAAATGAATTATATTTATATAGCGCTTTTTCTCAAGTGACTCCAAGCGCTTTACATAGTGAAACCCAATATCTAAGTTACATTCAAACCAGTGTGGGTGGCACTGGGAGCAGGTGGGTAAAGTGTCTTGCCCAAGGACACAACGGCAGTGACTAGGTTGGCAGAAGCGGGAATCGAACCTGCAACCCTCAAGTTGCTGGCACGGCCACTCTACCAACCGAGCTAAACCCCACCTACACTCTGTTCTCCTCCTGTCTAGGCCTGCTGTGTGTGTGTGTGTGTGTGTGTGTGTGTGTGTGTGTGTGTGTGTGTGTGTGTGTGTGTGTGTGTGTGTGTGTGTGTGTGTGTGTGTGTGGTACACAGAACATCAATCTTCACACTTGTATTAGTCAGTTTAAAAAAAGAAGGGTTTTAAGCCTTTTTCAAAAGCATCCACAGTCTGTGCTGCCCTCAGGTGGTCAGGGAGAGCGTTCCACAGACTGGAAGCGGCGGAGCAGAAAGCCCGGTCTCCCATTGTTCGTAGCTTTGTCCTCAGAGGTTGGAGGAGGTTAGCCTGTCCGGAGCGGAGGTATCGTGTGGAGGATGGTGTTCCATCCATCTATTTTCTACCACTTGTCTCTTTCTGTTTTGTTGAGCGTGCATTACATACACTCACTTCTTTCAGCAAAAATCTACAGGAGGTTGGCAAAAACCCCTTCAAAAATTTTACCGGAAGTTACAAGCAATTTTGTCTGTGTTTTCTTCCTAGGAGCAGTTTTTTCAGTGTTTTATTCAAAAATAGCGCTAGAGCGCAATTTTGAGTTTTGGGGTTTGGTTTTTTCATTAGATCGCAATATTCGCCAGTCCTTAAGTGTGCGCCAAGTTTGGTGACTTTTGAAGCATTTTAAAGGGGTCAAATTACAGCGCAAAGAGGCAAATATAGCATTTTTAGCGAACATTTTATTTTGAAGGGGTTTTTGCCAACTTCCTGTAGATTTTTGCTGAAAGAAGTGAGTGTATGAAAATTGGGTCTAAGTCAGACCTACATAGGAGTTTTTGTTTCATGTCGCTATGACATTCCTAATAGAAGTTACATGCAGTTTTGTCTGTAATTTTTTCCTGGGGGGCACTAGAGCGCAATTTTCATTTTGGGGGATTGGTTGCTTAATATGTTGTGAAGGTTTGCTATACCGACGTGTGTGTCAAATTTGGTGAGTTTTGAAGCATGTTAAGGGGGTCAAATTACAGCGCGTAGGTGCGGAATAATAATAAAACACAGCAGTTTCAATAGGGTCCTTGGTCCATGGCAAAGGATTCCACAGTATGTCTGTGAGAAGGAGAGGCAGGAAAGAGTGGGAACAGCCTGAAGTCTAATGCCCGCAGCTAAAAGCAACCGCGTGAGAACATATACTCGAATATTACGATATAGTCATTTTCTATATCGCACAGAGAAAAACCCGCGGTGTATCGTATATTAGATTAGATTAGATTAGATTAGATAGTACTTTATTTATTCCGTTAGGAGAGTTCCTTCAGGAAAATTAAAATGTTCAGCACAATCCCATTCAAGATCAGACAAACATTACAGGGAGACAGAACAGGATCGCTGACGGGTCTGCCGGCTTCCAGCGCCCCTTACAAAAAAGATGAGATACAGGTAAACAAGGAGGGGGAATAGAAGATTAAAACCAAATAAAAAAAATCGGTCGTAGCCTGGGCCCTGGAGAGGAGGTGCAGACTGAGGCCAAGGGAAAAACAACAACTCATAGCCATGGTACACATCCCTCTTCCATGTGTGTAAGAGGGAATCATCAAACATCAAAGACCACAGAGGACATTAAAGACATTAAAGCAGCAGATACAAGCAGACACTTCTACATACAGCTATGAATAAAAAGTAAAAGAAACATATCCACTGTGGTGGCCTCTGTGGTGTTCACGCCATCGTCTGCTGGGGTGGAGGGAGCATGGCCAGAGACAGAAGCAGACCTAACAAAGCAACCAAGACAGCCGACTCCACTCTCGGCCAGTGTCCAGTCTGCATGGATGAGCGAGGACACGTCCAAGGTGACTGAGGTGTCCGACACCTGCTCACCTAGTCGAGACACCGCGAAGCCTCTCCGTCCCAGCCCTCAGTGTAAGCTCCGCAGTCCTGTCCTCTATATATATATATATATATATATATATATATATATATATATATATATATATATATATATATATATATCGCCGATCCCTAATCCAAATTCAACTCATGGCGTTCTTCTTAGGACGCTTTAGTTTTGTTTATTTATTAATGAATTTATTGGACAGGAACAGTACAACCAAACATTGCCACCCAATGGTAACCGATGTCAAAGGGAACACGACTTCTAGCCACAGGCTAATTTGCAACCCGTGTCCCTGGTTTGTTTGAACAGTCCGTTTACTCTGGAGCTTTACCCAGTTGACTGATGCATAGACGCTGCAAATTCCAAGTCATGTCATGCATCTTGAGCACGGAATGGCAATTCCCAAACATTTGTACAATGATCAGATTCAATCAATCAGTCAATCAAAGTTTATTTCTATAGACCTCGATCACGAGTGTCTCAAAGGACTGCACAAGCTACAACGACATCTTCGGCTCAGATCCCACATCAGGGCAATACAAGAACTCAACACAATGGGATACAATGAGAAACCTTAGAGGGGACCGCAGATGTGGGGACCCCACTCCTCGGGACGAACGGCGCTATGGACGTCGGGTGGATCTAGTTAATAGTGTGAGAGTCCAGTCCATAGTGGGGCCAGCATGGGATCATCTTGAGTAGAGACAGGTTAGCAGTGCAGAGACATCCCCAATTTATGCACATATGAGTGGTCCACCGCAGGTTCCGACTTAAAACAGCTAACGCGTCATCTGTGGTTTTTACGGTGGCAGAGGGGTTAGTGCGTCTGCCTCACAATACGAAGTTCCTGCAGTCCTGGGTTCAAATCCAGGCTCGGGATCTTTCTGTGTGGAGTTTGCATGTTCTCCCCGTGAATGCGTGGGTTCCCTCCGGGTACTCCGGCTTCCTCCCACTTCCAAAGACATGCACCTGGGGATAGGCCCCTCCCACTTCCAAAGACATGCACCTGGGGATAGGTTGATTGGCAACACTAAATGGGCCCTAGTGTGTGAATGTGAGTGTGAGTGTTGTCTGTCTATCTGTGTTGGCCCTGCGATGAGGTGGCGACTTGTCCAGGGTGTACGCCGCCTTCCGCCCGATTGTAGCTGAGATAGGCGCCAGCGCCCCCCGCAACCCCAAAAGGGAATAAGCGGTAGAAAATGGATGGATGGATGAAACATTTATTAGTAAATTGCACAGGACAGTACATGTTCCGTACAATTGACCACTAAATGTTTTTTTTTGATTGATTGATTGATACTTTTATTAGTAGATGTCACAGTACAGTACATATTCCGTACAATTGACCACTAAATGGTAACACCCCAATAAGTTTTTCAACTTGTTGAAGTCGGGGTCCACGTTCATCAATTCATGGTACAAATATTGTCAAGTCAAAAGACAGAGCAGAAAAAACAGCACTAATTTGCAGAGCACACTCCAGGCCTGAGGGGGCAACAGTGAGCGCTGAGGCCTGAACATCTCCACCTGCTTCCACCTGATTGGCTGGATTGAGTTCACCTGCTCACCTGCTCAGAGCACACGTTTGAGCTTCAGTCAGTCACCTTGTTGACATGCTGCTGAGAGGAAGGAAGACAACTCTTGTGTGGACTCAGAAGACGCAACTGGTGAGAAAATCAAAGGACAGAAATGTTTGTTTGGACTGAGGGGAATGTTTCAAGAAAATAATTTCACTGGGGAAAATGTTCAAAGGAGATAATTTCACTGATGTTTACACATTGTTTAAGGTGACTGAAAGTACATTTAAAAGTTATCAGTGATCTTTAAGTTAATATCTTGGATTGTTTGAATTGAATTTCATTCATATTATTGGAAAAGTTTAAGTTTATTCTTACACCTAGTCCCTATCAGTGGAAATTAATTTAGTTTGGATTGATTTAAAGAGAAAGCAAAGCATGTATTTTGATGTATGTTTATGAAACACTTTTAAGGGACGGCGTGGCGCAGTAGGAGAGTGGCCGTGCGCAACCCGAGCGTCCCTGGTTCAATCCCCACCTAGTACCAACCTCGTCACGTCCGTTGTGTCCTGAGCAAGACACTTCACCCTTGCTCCTGATGGGTGCTGGTTGGCGCCTTGCATGGCTGCTCCCTCCATCAGTGTGTGAATGTGTGTGTGAATGGGTAAATGTGGAAGTAGTGTCAAAGCGCTTTGAGTACCTTGAAGGTAGAAAAGCGCTATACAAGTACAACCCATTTATAATTTATTTATTTTGTTTCTGTTTGATTAAGGTTATCAAACTAATCACCCTAATCGCCTATCCTACTATCCAGCTAATCGGCTACTCAACCCACCACTAATCAACTATTCTACTATTTAACTACCGACTATTCGACTATTCATTCATTTCATCCATTCATTTACGCCGATAACCCAGTTTATTTGATTGCTTCAAATCAAATAACAAATAACAAGGAAAGAAGATTGAGTTGTCCCTTTGTGTCCTTTTTGAGTCCCACTGGACCTTTCATGTTTTAGCACGGCTGCAAAAAACCTGAAGAACTTGACAAATATATACTATCAACATAATACAGTCATCACACAGCTTAATCATCAGAGTATATACATTATATTATTTACATTATTTACAATCCGGGGGGTGGGATGAGGAGCTAAAATCTTAAGTATTGAATGAAAAGAGAAACATTTTAAATCGGGAAAAAAATCGTTTTTGAATCGAGAATCGTGTCGAATTGAGAAAAAAAAAAAAAATCGATTTTGAATCGAATCGTAACCCCAAGAATCGATATTGAATCGAATCGTGGGACAAGCAAATATTCGCAGCCTTAGCATTTAAACAATACAATACTAAAAAATGTCACATTCATTGTGGAATACAAATACCTGTGACAGAACCACGTTATTTACAAAGAATATTTTGAAGTTGTCACGCCTATGGTTCATGTTTTGTTTTGGTCATGTGATGTTTAGTTTTTTGGACATTTAGTTTTGTTTTGCATTCCCTTGTTTGTCTTACCATGCCAACTGATTTAGTTTTCTGTCATGTCCGATCATGAGTTTTGTATGTCCATACTAACCTGAGCATCCCCAACCTCATCTCTTCTCAAAGCTAAGCAGTGTCTGGCCTGGTTAGTACTTGGATGGCAGACTGCCTAAGAATACCAGGTGCTTTGGACTCTTAAGTTCCTTTTTTTTTTCCTCACTCTGTTTTGTCGCCATGACAACCAATCAGTTCACCGGTCATGTCTCACACCTGCTTTCAATCACCACATCTCTATTTAAGCCTGCCATTTTATGTTGGTCGTCCTGGTGTCCGGGCTTCACGGTGGCAGAGGGGTTAGTGCGTCTGCCTCACAATACGAAGGTCCTGCAGTCCTGGGTTCAAATCCAGGCTTGGGATCTTTCTGTGTGGAGTTTGCATGTTCTCCCCGTGAATGCGTGGGTTCCCTCCGGGTACTCCGGCTTCCTCCCACCTCCAAAGTCATGCACCTGGGGATAGGTTGATTGGCAACACTAAATGGTCCCTAGTGTGTGAATGTTGTCTGTCTATCTGTGTTGGCCCTGCGATGAGGTGGCGACTTGTCCAGGGTGTACCCCGCCTTCCGCCCGATTGTAGCTGAGATAGGCGCCAGTGCCCCCCGCGAACCCAGAAGGGAACTAGCGGTAGAAAATGTATGGATGGATGGATGGTCCTGGTGTCATTGTGTTTCTTGTCATGCTTTGTCCGTGCCAGTTTTTTCATGCCAAAGTCCTTGCTACTCTTGTCCAGCCATAGTGTTATTTGCATCATGTTCATAGTTTAAGTGTTAGTTTTGTCTCTTTTCCCAAGTTATGCCTCCGCAGCGAGTGCTTTTTGTTTGTATCTTTTTTTAGTTCAAATTAAGTCATGTTTTTACCTGAGCGCCATGTTTCGAGTAGTCTGTCTGCTTTCCTGGGAGAAGGACCCCGCAGACACCTGACAAGTTGACACACTCCTGCGTTCCAGATGCACATTCCTTGACTGCTTCACATCTCTGCAGCCAATGAAGGCCACGCAATCAATGGCAGCAAAAGAGGATTTGCACTGCCACCTTTGTGAAAAGTAACATTAAACATGCAAATATGCTGCAGTGTGCCCAGGATGCAGACACACATGGCAGTTGTGTTGATTTAGAGACTGTGTTGTACTTCAGCTAAGTCGTGCAAGCTGCTACTTTTCATGCCTCACAGCCAAAAGCAGTCCATCAGCTGGGTAAGCTTTTTAGGAACAATAATCATTGCGGGAATTGAGCTCGGGCTATCAAGGCCGAGACTACCAATGTTATGACTATTACATTATTGTGAAGCGGAAATACACCGGAAGGCACGCCAATACGAATGATAAGAAGGAGGAATAAGGATGACCATTATTTTGTGTCCTGTGGGGCAATATTATGGTAAGGTTGGACTCTATGTATCTCGGATTCTTTGAAACCACCAACAATGACATCAATTGGACTCTGGGCTTGGATTTATGAGGCAAATCTAGCATTTGATGCTGAGCAGCAGGATGTGAAGCCCGCCAGGTTGGCATGAAGTCCAAAGCATCAGAAGTGAGCAGCGCAGATATCCTGGCCTCTAAAGTCCACGTCTCTCCTGAGCTCCGTCATCCTGGCTGTTCAAAAAGTACTTGGACTCAGAAAAAGTCCCTCAGTTATGAAACGAACAAATCCAACTAGTGTTTTATGTCCCTTTCTTTGCTTTTTGGGCTCTGATGATTTACAGACCGTATTTTCCGGACCATAAGGCGCACCGGATTATAAGGCGCAGGGCCGATGAATGGTCTGTTTTTGATCTGTTTTCATATGTTGGTGGTCTTCTGCTGGCCCACTATAGACTGGACTTTCACTATTATGTTAGATCCACTATGGACTGGACTCTCACTATGTTGGATCCACTATGGACTGGACTCTCACTATGTTAGATCCACTATGGACTGGACTTTCACTATTATGTTAGATCCACTATGGACTGGAGGGTCATACTATTATGTTAGATCCACTATGGACTGGACTCTCACTATTATGTTAGATCCACTATGGACTGGAGGGTCATACTATTATGTTAGATCCACTATGGACTGGACTCTCACTATTATGTTAGATCCACTATGGACTGGACTCTCACTATTATGTTAGATCCACTATGGACTGGACTTTCACTATTATGTTAGATCCACTATGGACTGGACTCTCACTATGTTTGATCCACTATGGACTGGAGGGTCATACTATTATGTTATATCCACTATGGACTGGACTTTCACTATTATGTTAGATCCACAATGGACTGGAGGGTCACACTATTATGTTAGATCCACTATGGACTGGACTCTCACTATGTTAGATCCACTATGGACTGGACTTTCACTATTATGTTGGATCCACTATGGACTGGACTCTCACTATTATGTTGGATCCACTATGGACTGGACTCTCACTATTATGTTAGATCCACTATGGACTGGACTCTCACTATGTTAGATCCACTATGGACTGGACTTTCACTATTATGTTAGATCCACTATGGACTGGACTCTCACTATTATGTTAGCTCCATCATGGACTGGACTTTCACTATTTTGTTTGGTCCACTATGGACTGGACTCTCACTATTATGTTAAATCCACTATGGACTGGACTTTCACTAGTATGTTAGATCCACTATGGACTGGACTCTCACTATTATGTTAGATCCACTATGGACTGGACTTTCACTATTATGTTAAATCCACTATGGACTGTACTCACATTATTATGTTAGATCCACTATGGACTGGACTCTCACACTATTATGTTAGATCCACTATGGACTGGACTCTCACTATTATGTTAGATCCACTATGGACTGGACTCTCACTATTATGTTAGATCCACTATGGACTGGACTCTCACTAATATGTTAGATCCACTATGGACTGGACTCTCACTAATATGTTAGATCCATTATGGACAGGACTCTCACACTATTATGTTAGATCCACTATGGACTGGACTCTCACTATTATGTTAGATCCACTATGGACTGGACTCTCACTATTATGTTAGATCCACTATGGACTGGACTCTCACTATTATGTTAGATCCACTATGGACTGGACTCCCACTATTATGTTAGATCCACTATGGACTAGACTCTCACTATTATGTTAGATCCACTATGAACTGGACTCTCACACTATTATGTTAGATCCACTATGGACTGGACTCTCACTATTATGTTAGATCCACTATGGACTGGACTTTCACAATATTATGTTAGATCCACTATGGACTGGACTACCACTATTATGTTAGATCCACTATGGACTGGACTCTCACACTATTATGTTAGATCCACTATGGACTGGACTCTCACTAATATGTTAGATCCACTATGGACTGGACTTTCACAATATTATGCTAGACCCGCTAGACGTCCATTGCATCCGGTCTCCCCTAGAGGGTATGGGGGTGGGGTCACCCACATCTGCGGTCCTCTCTTAGGTTTCTCCCAGTCATTCTCATTGACAACGAACTGGGTTGTGAGTTTTTCCTTGCCCTTATGTGGGATCTGAACCAAGGATGTCGTTGTGGCTTGTGCAGCCCTTTGAGACACGTGTGATTTAGAGGCTGTATAAATAAACATTGATTGATATATGAGGCACCAAAATATAAGGCGCATTCAAGGAGTCATATTATTATTTTTTTTTTTTTGTCAATGTAAAACACTTCCTTGTGGTCTACATGACATGAAATGGCGGTTCTTTGGTCAAAATGTTGCATAGACTATGTTTTACCGACAATTTTCGTACCGCTGTCTGACAGTCCCTTCAGGATGCGCCGTTTTGCGGGCGGTCTTTCTTCCGTGGCTCACCGTCGACAGCGTCTTCTCCCCGTCATCTTTGTTGTAGCGGTGTAGCGTGCAAGGATGGGAGTGGAAGAAGTGTAAAAAGATGGAGCTAACTGTTTTAATGACATTCAAACGTTACTTAAATCAATAACGGAGCAGCATCTTGTCATCCGGAAACAACACCGGAAATGTGTCCTGTAAAAAACATCTGACTGGAACTCTCTAATTACTAATGTTCCTTGGGTGAATAATGTAAATTCACCACACCGGTATGTTTTAGCGCTTTCATGGCGAGTTTACTGACAGATATAAGTAAGAACTTTAGACTACTTTATATGTACACATAAATCAGTTCAACACAGCATTCTGTATCGCCACTAACCAATGCCCATTCCAACTATTTAAAAAATAAGGAGCAAGAGGACAGACTAGATTTACCATACGGTCGTGTCCCAAACAATGTCGCCCCACTTACTAAAATTAGCATTAACCTGTGACCCCAACCACCCGCCCTCTCCCTTAAGCGCAAACCTACTCCATCACCCAAAGACCCGTTGCATGAATTGATGTTCTCACTCACCCCCTGGGTGCCTACCAGGGTGAATATCCGGATCATGCCACTCTCAAGCCTGTAATAGCAAAGCATTAATCACCTTCTGTCGCGGGCGTAACGGGGACTTGCAGGCTCTTTTACGCTGTGTTTTTAATTTGACAATAAATCAAGGTGTGCTTTGACAAATGGCTGTAATTACAAGAAAGACCATTACTTGGTAGAAGTGTGTGCAGGTGTTTGAACATAAGATAAACAGGCATTTTTCTAATTTATCTGTAATTTTGGATTTGACAATAATAATGCAAATCATAAAACTTCAACTGGAAGTGCTTGTACGTCAAAGCAACAAGGAATATAATTACATTTATTTTTTAAAGTTAAATATTGACAAAGTCTGTGTCTATCAAGCCCATAAAAGTTAATGAGTTGCGGCTTTGGCAGTTAAATTATACTTTTGTTCATAGTGTCGTCAATTACAAAGTTTTTTTTTTAAAGCTTTGCTGAGTCAAAGTGTTTTTAAATGATGATTTAATTAACCACTCAATAGAGCACAGACCTCCAAGGCCAAATCAGAATCAGAGTCAGAAATACTTTATTAATCCATGAAGGGAAATTACAATCCCTGTTTCCATATGAGTTGGGAAATTGTATTGGATGTAAATATAAACAGAATACAATGATTTGCAAATCAGTTTCAAGCCATATTCAGTTGAATATGCTACAAAGACAACATATTTGATGTTCAAACTCATAAACATTTTTTTGTTGTTGCAAATAATCATTAACTTTAGAATTTGATGCCAGCAACACGTGACAAAGAAGTTGGGAAAGGTGGCAATAAATACTGATAAAGTTGACAGATGATCATCAAACACTTATTTGGAACATCCCACAGGTGTGCAGGCTAATTGGGAACAGGTGGGTGCCATGATTGGCTATAAAAGCAGCTTCCATGAAATGCTAAGTAATTCACAAACAAGGATGGGGCGAGGGTCACCACTTTGTAAGCAAATTGTCGAACAGTTTAAGAACAACATTTCTCAACCAGCTATTGCAAGGAATTTAGGGATTTTACCATCTACGGTCTGTAAAATCGTCAAAAGGTTCAGAGAATCTGGAGAAATCATTGCAAGTAAGTGATGATATTATGGACTGTTGATCCCTCAGGCGGTACTGCATCAAAAACCGACATCAGTGTGTAAAGGATATCACCACATGGGCTCAGGAACACTTCATAAAACCACTGTCAGTAACTACAGTTGGTCGCTACATCTGTAAGTGCAAGTTAAAACTCTACTATGCAAAGCCAAACCCATTTATCAACAACACCCAGAAACGCCGCCAGCTTCGCTGGGCCCGAGCTCATCTAAGATGGACTGATGCAAAGTGGAAAACCGTTCTGTGGTCTGACGAGTCCACATTTCAAATTATATTTGTAAACAGAGGACGTGGTGTCCTCCGGAACAAAGAGGAAAATAACCATTCAGATTGTTATAGGTACAAAGTGTAAAACTCAGCATGTGTGATGGTATGGGGGTGTATTAGTGCCCAAGGCATGGGTAACTTACACATGTGTGATGGTATGGGGGTGTATTAGTGCCCAAGACATGGGTAACTTACACATGTGTGATGGTATGGGGGTGTATTAGTGAACAAGACATGGGTAACTTACACATGTGTGATGGTATGGGGGTGTATTAGTGCCCAAGACATGGGTAACTTACACATGTGTGATGGTATGGGGGTGTATTAGTGAACAAGACATGGGTAACTTACACATGTGTGATGGTATGGGGGTGTATTAGTGAACAAGACATGGGTAACTTACACATGTGTGATGGTATGGGGGTGTATTAGTGCCCAAGACATGGGTAACTTACACATGTGTGATGGTATGGGGGTGTATTAGTGCCCAAGACATGGGTAACTTACACATGTGTGATGGTATGGGGGTGTATTAGTGCCCAAGACATGGGTAACTTACACATGTGTGATGGTATGGGGGTGTATTAGTGCCCAAGGCATGGGTAACTTACACATGTGTGATGGTATGGGGGTGTATTAGTGCCCAAGGCATGGGTAACTTACACATCTGTGAAGGCACCATTAATGCTGAAAGGTACATACAGGTTTTGGAGCAACATATGTTGTCATCCAAGCAACGCAATGAGTACAAAGACAAGATATTTGATGTTCAAACTCATAAACTTTATTTTTGTCTTGCAAATAATAATTAGTTGGGAAAGGGCATGTTCACCACTGTGTTACATCACCTTTTCTTTTAACAACACTCAATAAACGTTTGGGAACTGAGGAAACTAATTGTTGAAGCTTTGAAACTGGAATTATTTCCCATTCTTGTTTTATGTAAAGCTTCAGTCCTTCAACAGTCCGGGGTCTCCGCTGTCCTATTTTAATGCGCCATACATTTTCGATGGGACACAGGTCTGGACTGCAGGCGGGCCAAGAAAGTACCCGCAATCTTTTTTTACGAAGCCACGCTGTTGTAACACGTGCTGAATTTGGCCTGGCATAGTCTTGCTGAAATAAGCAGGGGCGTCCATGAAAAAGACGGCACTAATATAGCAGCTTCCCTAGGCCTGGGCCCCTGGAGAGGCAGTCCAGACTGAGGCCAAGGGAAAAAACAACTCATAGCCATAGCACATGTGTGTAAGAGGGAAACATCAAAGGACATTAAAGACATTTAAAGAGCAGAGTTCATGCAACCAGCCACTTCTACATACAGCCATGAATACAAAGTAAAAGAAACATATACACTCTGGTGGCTTCTGCGGTGTTCCACGCCATCCTCTGCTGGGGTGGAAGGAACATGGCCAGAAACAGGAGCAGACCCAACAAAGCCACTCTCGGCCGTCCACTTACTCGGCCAGTGTACCGCATGGATGAGCAAGGATGCATCGAAGGAGACTGAGGTGTTTGATCCCTGCTCATTCACCCAAGACACTGTGAAGCCTGTCCGTCCCGGCGCTCAGCACCAGCTCCGCAGCCCGGTCTCTTCATCCGCATCTCCTCCAGTCCCTCCAAACGGACTTTGGCGTGGCAGAGACCCAGCAGCTGGTCTCCATGGCCAAAAAGCTCCCGGGTGGCAGATCCAGAAGTCCAACTCATTAATCATTTCCGGTACGATACAGTCTCTAAAAAGTCCTGTGTAATGTTTCACCATAATGACAACGGATTCACGGATGGTATTGGCTGATATCAACACTAAAATGTGAAGGGTTCTTCATACACTTCCGGACGTCATGTGACTACTTTTGTTTACATATCCATGTTGGCAGGAGAAGTATCAGCTAAAATGATTGTTGCCGGAGTCAGCTTCCAGCCTTCAGAGTTGACTGCACATTTAATCACACGGATATTAAAGGTTACACCACAAAACATGATTGGCTTAAACATAACAGAATCGTATCATGCATTCGAGTCGAGTCAGCCACATTGAATATATTGCCTTCTTTTCCCATATAAGTACAATAACTCGCAGCATTACATCAACAATTTAATAAAAATTGATTTGAGCCCAGCTGAGTATTTAGCTTCCGCGATTTGTTTGCCGCACAGTCGTGACAAAACAGTTTAAACACACAATGCTAGAGTGCTGGAAGTGTCGTATTCTCGTCAGACCACGGAATACTTTTCCACTTTGCATCAGTCCATCTTGGATGAGCTCAGACCCAGCGAAGCCGGCGGCGTTTCTCGGGTGTTGTTGATAAATGGCTTTCGCTTTGCATAGTGGAGTTTTCAATCAATCAATCAATGTTCATTTATATAGCACTAAATCACAACTGTCTCAAAGGGGCTGAACAAGCCACAACAACATCCTCGGTTCAGATCCCACATACAGTGGGGCAAAATAGTATTTAGTCAGCCAGCGATTGTGCAAGTTCTCCCACTTCAAAGGATGACAGAGGTCTGTCATTTTCATCATAGGTACACTTCAACTGGGAGAGACTGAATGTGGAAAAAAAATCCAGGAATTCACATTGTAGGAATTTTAAAGTCTCTTTAGCGTTGACTGATCGAAAAAAGTGAAGAGAGAATCACAAAAGTCAATACGAGACAAAGTGAAATCGTGAATGATAATTTCAAGATCCAATTTTAACAGCAAATTTCTCACTTTAGAAATATTTCTGAGATAATTAAAAAGCAGTTTTTGCTCAGTTGACGACATTGACCCTCCAAAGACAAGGACTGATCCAACACAACCCCAAAGTTTCCGAGCCTGCTTTCAACAGAAGCACCTAGAACACCGAGGGAGTTCTTGATCAGGGGGATCTTTCTAATCGGGAGCAGTTATCAGAGTTTCCGTTTTGTTCGAATTCATCCGAAGGAAATTTGAGGACAAGCGGTTTTTGATACAGGATACACAGTCCAAGATGTTACACGGAGATGTGTTGTACATGAATGTTACTGCTGGTTGTGTGGGTAGTGTGTACCACGGGGCACTGAGATTTGTGCCCCCCCTTACTCACCACACCGTTGTGTTTATTACTCGATGGTCGTCTTTGTGTGCTCTACGCCTCAATCATTGGTATGTGTTCGTCTACGAAACCTTTCTGGGTATCAATTCATCGTATCTGTTAAGTTAAAGTTAAAGTAGCAATGATTGTCACACACACACACACGAGGTGCGGTGAAATGTGTCCTCTGCATTTGACCCATCCCCTTGTTCACCCCCTGGGAGGTGAGGGGAGCAGTGAGCAGCAGTGGTGCCGCGCCTGGGAATCATTTTGGTGATTTGAATCCCAATTCCAACCCCTTGATGCTGAGTGCCAAACAGGAAGGTAATGCGTCCCATTTTTATAGTCTTTGGAACTCCCAAGCTACCGATCTCAGGGCGGACACTAACCACTAGGCCACTGATTGTCTTTTAACAAAGAAACAAGGAAGTCACAATCTTCGTTCAGTGAATGTTCGGCAATTTGTCGTCCCCAAAGTAAGAACTGAACTGGGTGAGAAAGCTGTGACCGTCTCGAGCCGTCGTCGTGCGGGTTCTCAGGACCACCCAGGAATGACATTCTGTCGAGCAGGTGTTGACTTCTTTTATTTTACAATAGGTAAGTCTTTTGCCTGTTTTCTTTGCAGTCTTCCCGTTTTTCTGCTCGCGTCTCTCCCTCCAGCTTTTCGGCCGCATGCGTCGTCTTCCTTGTGCTCTTCTCCTCTCATGCTCAGCATCGGCTTCCTTCTGGCTCTTTCTCTCTCCGTCTCAACTCCCGGCGTTTACGGCCGCTGCCCTTATATACAGTGTGAGAGGAGATTTAAATTGTGCCCAGCTGGGCGACCCATGCACCTGATAATATTTGCGGGGTTGAATCTCGCTGCTTTCTCGCAGTCCACGCCTCCTCGCCGCCATCTTGGGCCGGGCTCTGGCGTGCCCTGCCTCGCTGTTATTCAAAGCACCGAATGCTTAGAATAACCTACAATCGGATCTTCAACTTCAAACCCTTGTTACATTAAATGACTTCAAGGCTTCTGTGACAGGATTGCAGTCTACCTTGTTCTGGGTCTACCTAGTCCTGGGTTCAATCTTTCTGTGTGGAGTTTGCATGTTCTCCCCGTGACTGCGTGGGTTCCCTCCGGGTACTCCGGCTTCCTCCCACTTCCAGAGACGTGCACCTGGGGATAGGCCCCTCCCACCTCCAAAGACATGCACCTGGGGATAGGTTGATTGGCAACACTAAATGGTCCCTAGTGTGTGAATGTGAGTGTGAATGTTGTCTGTCTATCTGTGTTGGCCCTGCGATGAGGTGGCGACTTGTCCAGGGTGTTCTCCGCCTACCGCCCAAATGCAGCGACCCCCGCAATCCCAAAATGGAGAAGCGATAGACAATGGATGGATGGATATGTGTTTTTGACAGACTTGTCAAACCGTTTTGCGGTTTCTGAGGACCGTCAAGGAAGGACTTATTTATTTTTCAATAAAGACTGCTTTTCAGCTGATCCATCAGCTGCTTGCCTTCCTGCTCCGGTGTCGTCACCTCTCTCGCTCTTTCAGTCTCCCTCTCTCAGCGTCAAGTTCCCTTTGGCTCCTTCCCGTCTCTCCGCCTCTCTCTCTGACGTTCACGGCTGTCGCCCTTTTGTACAATGCGAGAGGATTACTTAATTGTCCCCAAGTGCGCAATCCATGCTCCTGATCTCGATTGCGGCGTGCCCTGCTTCGCTGTCGGATGCCGGCCACGCCTCCTCGCCGCCATCCTGGGCTGGTCTACGGTGTGCCCTGCCTCGCTGTCGGACTGCCGACTGCCGGATTACGCGACCTCATCCTGCAGCTCAAAAAGGCAGCTGTGATCTTGTCTCCTCGGCTTCTCTCAGAGACACTTGCGTACACCGCAGCCTTTCAAGTGTGACTTTAGAATCTTACTGAAACACTAGTAACACAATAAGCAGATAAGGGATTTTCCAGAATGATCCTAGTAAATGTGTCTAATTACATCTGAAACGCTCCCACTGCCGCCGCCTGAAGCCGTCACCTTTTCTTTTCTTTTTTTCATTTTCCTTTTTTTTTAGTGCTTCACTCTAACTTTCCTCATCCACGAATTAATGGGGAAATCGTCGCTTTCTCAGTCTGAATTGCTCTTAGTGCTGGTGTCTATGATTATAAACAATGTTCAGATGTGAGGAGCCCTACAACCCGTGACGTCACGCGCACATCGTCTGCTACTTCCGGTACAGGCAAGGCTTTTTTATTAGCGACCAAAAGTTGCCAACTTTATCGTCGATGTTCTCTACTAAATCCTTTCAGCAAAAATATGGCAATATCACGAAATGATGAAGTATGACACATAGAATGGAGCTGCTATCCCCGTTTGAATAAGAACATCTCACTTCAGTAGGCCTTTAAATTGATTTAAATTAATTTCAATGGGAGACGTTGATTTGAGACACAAGTTTTGTCACCAAACCAATTAAGCTCGTAAGTTGAGTCCGTAAAGGAGGAAAAAACGAGAAAAAATGTGTCTTTCTGACCACTAAAGCTTAATTAGTCGACTTTGTTGAAAATCAAGGGTAATTTATTGGCTGGTGGTCGTCAAACCCTGGATGTATCATCCTGTCAGGCCGCCTGCTGCTTTTTGTCCTCGTGATCCATGAAGCCGCCACCAGGACTACTTCCTGTGAGTGCCAAAAGCACATCTGCAATCACAGCACAATTGGCAATCATTACATGCGTGTTTTCCGCTTGTCTGTTTTTTTTTTTAGTTTTTTTTTTTTTTTCTGACTACATCCCGAACACAACATCCGCTTCCTTCCCCGGAAAATTATTCACGGCTCCGCACGCGCCCTCCCTGATACAGGACATTTTAAAAAAATAACAACATTTATAATGCAAATGAGATCCAGTAACTCCAACAAACAGCGCTCCTGGAATAAAGTCCACATGTTTAATTCAACACAGGCTGTTCACTTTGAGAGCGTTCATCAATTAGCAACATGCAATTTATAATCGCGGCTTTGAGAGAATTTAGCAGCCACATTTTGGCAAGCGGATAATATTGCATTATTTTTTTTTTTTTCACCAGATGTTGGCACATCTTGATTCTAAATGTGATTTGTATGAATGGAATACATCCAACAACACACTTCTTCTTTTTTTTTATTTATTTATTTTTTTTTTTTTTAGGAAACTATTTATTCTTGTTTCTCTTTGCACAGGCTAAAGGCTAAAAGGGCGAAAACAGTACCTCTGGGGTTCAGCTTAGTAAAAAATACATCTTTAAAGTCCTACTGAAAGCCACTACTAGCGACCACGCAGTCTGATAGTTTATATATCAATGATGAAATATTAACATTGCAACACATGACAATACGCCCACTTTAGTTTACTAAATTGCAATTTTAAATTTCGCGCAAAATATCCTGTTGAAACTGTCGCGTTATGATGACACGTGCGCGTGACGTCACAGATTGTAGCGGACATTTTGTTCCAGCTATAAGTCGTCTGCTTTAATCTCATAATTCCACAGTATTCTGGACTTCTGTGTTGCTGAATCTTTTGCAATTTGTTCAATTAATAATGGAGACATCAAAGAAGAGCCCTGCGATGAGGTGGCGACTTGTCCAGGGTGTACCCTGCCTTCCGCCCGTTTGTAGCTGAGATAGGCGCCAGCGCCCCCCGCGACCCCGAAAGGGAATAAGCGGTAGGAAATGGATGGATGGATGAGTCAAAGAAGAAAGATGTAGGTGGGAAGCGGTGTAATGCGGCCGCCTTTAGCAACACAAACTCAGCCGGTGTTTCCTTGTTTACACTTATGAAAGATGACGGTGAAGTTTTACTATGGAACAGAGATGTCAAGCGAACATGGTTCCCGACCACATGTCAACCGGCAGATTTCGGTGAGAAAATGAGGTGAGCGGGTGAACACTAATTAGAAGCAGGTGGAAATAATAAGTAACCATGGTAACCAAAACAAACAAGGGTGCACAAAAAACAGGAACCGAATGAGTCTTAGATTGAAAATAAAAAACATAATGCAGACCACAGATCATGACACTTATGAGTTGGGAAATTGTGTTAGATGTAAATATAAACAGAATACAATGATTTGCAAATCCTTTTCAAGCCATATTCAGTTGAATATGCTACAAAGACAACATATTTGATGTTAATACTGATAAACATTTTTTTTGCAAATAATAATTAACTTTAGAATTTGATGCCAGCAACACGTGACAAAGAAGTTGGGAAAGGTGGCAATAAATACTGACAAAGTTGAGAAATGCTCATCAAACACTTATTTGGAACATCCCACAGGTGTGCAGGCTAATTGGGAACAGGTGGGTGCCATGATTGGCTATAAAAGCAGCTTCCATGCAATGCTAAGTAATTCACAAACAAGGATGGTGCGAGGGTCACAAATTTGTAAACTGTCGAACAGTTTTAGAACAACATTTCTCAACGAGCTATTGCAAGGAATTTAGGGATTTTACCATCTACGGTCCGTAAAATCATCAAAAAGTTCAGAGAATCTGAAGAAATCACTGCACGTAAGCAATGATATTACGGACTTTTGATCCCTCAGGCGGTACTGCATCAAAAACCGACATCATTGTGTAAAGGATATCAACACATTTGCTCAGGAACACTTCATAACTACAGTTGGTCGCTACATCTGTAAGTGCAAGTTAAAACTCTACCATGCAAAGCAAAACCCATTTATCAACAACACCCTGAAACGCCGCCGGCTTCGCTGGGCCCGAGCTCACCTAAGATGGACTGATGCAAAGTGGAAACGTTTTCTGTGGTCTGACGAGTCCACATTTCAAATTATATTTGGAAACTGTGGATGTGGTGTCCTCCGGAACAAAGAGGAAAATAAGCATCCGGATTGTTATAGGCGCAAAGTATAAAAGCCAGCATGTGTGATGGTATGGGGGTGTATTAGTGCCCAAGACATGGGTAACTTACACATGTGTGATGGTATGGGGGTGTATTAGTGCCCAAGACATGGGTAACTTACACATGTGTGATGGTATGGGGGTGTATTAGTGCCCAAGACATGGGTAACTTACACATGTGTGATGGTATGGGGGTGTATTAGTGCCCAAGACATGGGTAACTTACACATGTGTGATGGTATGGGGGTGTATTAGTGCCCAAGACATGGGTAACTTACACATGTGTGATGGTATGGGGGTGTATTAGTGCCCAAGGCATGGGTAACTTACACATGTGTGATGGTATGGGGGTGTATTAGTGAACAAGACATGGGTAACTTACACATGTGTGATGGTATGGGGGTGTATTAGTGCCCAAGACATGGGTAACTTACACATGTGTGATGGTATGGGGGTGTATTAGTGCCCAAGGCATGGGTAACTTACACATGTGTGATGGTATGGGGGTGTATTAGTGCCCAAGACATGGGTAACTTACACATGTGTGATGGTATGGGGGTGTATTAGTGAACAAGACATGGGTAACTTACACATGTGTGATGGTATGGGGGTGTATTAGTGAACAAGACATAGGTATCTTACACGTGTGATGGTATGGGGGTGTATTAGTGCCCAAGGCATGGGTAACTTACACATGTGTGATGGTATGGGGGTGTATTAGTGCCCAAGACATGGGTAACTTACACATGTGTGATGGTATGGGGGTGTATTAGTGAACAAGACATGGGTAACTTACACATGTGTGATGGTATGGGGGTGTATTAGTGAACAAGACATGGGTAACTTACACATGTGTGATGGTATGGGGGTGTATTAGTGCCCAAGGCATGGGTAACTTACACATGTGTGATGGTATGGGGGTGTATTAGTGAACAAGACATGGGTAACTTACACATGTGTGATGGTATGGGGGTGTATTAGTGCCCAAGACATGGGTAACTTACACATGTGTGATGGTATGGGGGTGTATTAGTGCCCAAGACATGGGTAACTTACACATGTGTGATGGTATGGGGGTGTATTAGTGAACAAGACATGGGTAACTTACACATGTGTGATGGTATGGGGGTGTATTAGTGCCCAAGACATGGGTAACTTACACATGTGTGATGGTATGGGGGTGTATTAGTGCCCAAGACATGGGTAACTTACACATCTGTGAAGGCACCATTAATGCTGAAAGGTACATACAGGTTTTGGAGAAACATTTGTTGTCATCCAAGCAACGTTATCATGGACGCCCCTGCTTATTCCAGCAAGACAATGACAAGCCACGTGTTACAACAGCGTGGTTTCGTAGTAAAAGAGTGCGGGTACTAGACTGGCCTGTCTGCAGTCCAGACCTGTCTCCCATCTAAAATGTGTGGCGCATTATGAAGCTTAAAATTGGACAGCAGAACCCCCGTCATGAGCTTGGTGTTCTGCGGTGTGTAGTGAAGCATGTATAGATAGCACACGTCTTACCGGGTTGATACTTGAAATAAATGTACTTGACCATGTCTTAAAGCACCTTTTTCTGAGGGTGTTTCAGTATTATAACTTCACCTTTATCTTTGGTTTTTAAGCCAAAATGTGTCCGTTCTCCCTTTTCTGTCTACACACATTGTCTGCTTGTAAGTACTCGGTGATTATGCACTGCCGAATATGCTCCTCGACGGCGACAGGTGAGGGACCGGTACATTTTAGAGGCTGTATAGTACCGAATATGATTTAATAGTATTGCAGTACTATACTAATACCGGTATACCAAACAAACGTAACATTTATTGTTCTGAACTTGGTGTTCTGCGGTGTGTAGTGAAGCATGTATAGATAGCACGCGTCTTACTTGGTTGATACTTGAAATAAATGTACTTGACCATGTCTTAAAGCACCTTTTAAGGGCGGCATAGCTCGGTTGGTAGAGTGGCCGTGCCAGCAACTTGAGGGTTGCAGGTTCGATTCCCGCTTCCGCCGTCCTAGTCACTGCCGTTGTGTCCTTGGGCAAGACACTTTACCCACCTGCTCCCAGTGCCACCCACACTGCTTTAAATGTAACTTAGATATTGGGTTTCACTATGTAAAGCGCTTTGAGTCACTAGAGAAAAAGTGCTATATAAGTATAATTCACTTTTCTTGAGGGTGTTTCAGTGTTATAACTTCACCTTTATCTTTAGTTTTTAAGCCAAAATTCGTCCATTCTCTATTTTCTGTCTACACACCGTGTCTGCTTGCAAGTACTCGGTGAGTGTGCACTGCCGAACATGCTCCTATGATGATAAAACCAGCAATGTCACGACGTGACTTTGACGCGGGTGTGGGACCTGTACTTTTCAGAGACAGTATCGTGCTGAAAATGATTTATTAGTAGGGCGGTACTATACTAATACCGTACAACCCTTGAAGAGAATAATAACAACTTTAAGCGTTAACAATATTACTCTTATTTGTATTCTGTTTTATGCTATCTGCACCGACCACACTATCTCACACATGAATTATGTATCTTTCTCCTCATTAGGGAGAAAGCAGAGATGTGTTTAAATGCTGCATACAAGATATGATAAGGAAATTGACGTGACAATAAACTTGGTAGCTATTTTTCTTTTTATTCCTGTTTGCAGCTGTTTTATTTATTTACAGCCGTCGCCTCAGCACCACGTCACCTAACCCTACTTGAAGTAAAGTTGTAACACGCGGCGCATGGTTTGGAATTGATTCTTCTCATTTGCAGCAGCACGGGGCGGCTAACAAAACAACCGACGAGGTTTCGTTTTCATTGCCATCCACACCTCATTATTTCGTAGCCTATTCTCCGTTCTTTGCCTGTCATCGTGCCGTGTGGTGCAAAAAAAAAAAAAAAAAAAAAGTGTTATTCTGATCATGCAGGAGTTGTGCTTTAGCGAGGAGACGTACGCGGCTGTTTAGTCGTATTTTAGGATGCCGCTTCCTTCGTGCTCAGAACACAAACCATTTCACAGGCAGCTTGTTTTTATGAAGCTGCTCGTTTGCGGCTGGCAGCTTGTTTTTTTTTTGTATTTATCGTTCAATAAATATTAAAATATTATAACGGCTGGTCCTGTTGATTTTTGCATTCCCAACTAAAAAAGGCACTCTGTAGAGCAGGGGTCGGGAACCTTTTTGGCTGAGAGAGCCAAATATTTCCGTGAGAGCCATATAATATTTTTCAACACTGAATACAACTAAATTTGTGCATTTTTAAGTATGACCAACATCTGTAGAGTATAATAAGTCTCTTATTCTTTTTAACAACATTGTTATTATAAAAGTTAACCAATAACTTCTTACCATTAATGCGACATCTTGAACAGGTGCGGTAGAAAACGGATGGTTGGATTAAAATGCATGAGAATGTTTTATATTTTGAACGTTATTTTTGAAACTGTGATTTCCAGCGGAATTATTCATGACTTATCGTGTTAAGAAATGTCAGCTCAGATTTATCTGAGAGCCAGATGCAGTCATCTGGCTCTAGAGCCATAGATTTAAGCATTAGACAACTTTTTACCTGCACCCTGCCTCCCGCTGTTTCCCACATCTACAAAGCAATTAGCTACCGACTGCCACCTACTGATATGGAAGAGTATTACATGGTTACTCGGCATAGCTTGGTTGGTAGAGTGGCCGTGCTAGCAACCTGAGGCTTCGAGGTTCGATTCCCGCTTCCGCTATGCTAGTCACTGCCGTTGTGTCCTTGGGCAAGACACTTTACACACCTGCCCCCAGTGCCACCCACACTGGTTTAAATGTAACTTAGATATTGGGTGTCACTTTGTAAAGCGCTTTGAGTCACTAGAGAAAAGCGCTATATAAATATAATTATCTGAGAGCCATATGTAGTCCTCAAAAGAGCCACATCTGGCTCTAGAGCCGTAGGTTCCCGACCCCTGCGGTAGAGCATAGACTTCTTCCAAGGGTTTTTAAGATGAACGCACAGCAAAACACTGAGTTCACACGGAGTAACAAATATGATGTGCAATGTTTGTTACCCAAGCAGCATCACTCCAAGAAGTACAAAAGCAATGCTTTGCAATGGATTCAGTGACTTGACCCGAAGTTCATTGTTGACTTTTTTTTTTTTAAAACTGTGTTCTAAATAGTGGTTTTATAAGGCTGCATGATTAATTCATTTCAATTCATAAAGTTGCGATCCGCTACTCAGATCGTTCAAGATTGTTGTTTTATTCCATTTTTCATATCACACTTCAGTAGTTACACCTCCTTATTTCCTGTTTTGTCCGTCACCATGGTTACATATTAGTTCCACCTGCTACTCTCCATTCCGACCAGAGGTGGGTAGAGTAGCCAGAAATTGTACTCGAGTAAGAGTACTGTTACTTTATTACTCAAGTAAAAGTAAGAAGTAGTCACTCAAATATTTACTTGAGTAAAAGTAAAAAGTATATTGTGAAAAAAACTACTCAAGTACTTAGTAACTGATGAGTAACCTGATGACGGCAACAAATAATGCACAAAAACATAAAAATAGCAATGAGCAAATTCAGAGCCAGGAATATCTCTTAAGCAACTAAAACAATATTATATATTAAATAATAGTAGATTAAAATAAAATAAAAATAAGGCACATTGAGCCACAATAACTTAACAGCACCATAGGCTCAGTAGGCATTCATTGATTGATTGATTGATTGAAACTTGTATTAGTAGATTGCACAGTACAGTACATATTCTGTACAATTGACCACTAAATGGTAACACCCCAATAAGTTTGTCAACGTTGATCAATTACTTAATAAATGACCAAGTCGAGGTGATCTACCTCATATATACATACACACACATATCATATACATATATACATACACACATTTATACAGTATATCATTTATATTTATTTATTTTGCCGTTTTTGTTCACATGTTGAAGGTGTTTTAATGAATATACATGCATGTTTAACATATAGATTCCTATCTTTCATGAAGACAAGAATATAAGTTGGTGTATTACCTGATTCTGATGACTTGCATTGATGGGAATCAGACAGTATAGTGCTGATAACGTCCACGTTTTCAAATAGAGGAGAAAAAAAAGTTCCTCTTTTCTGTCTAATACCACATGAAAGTGGTTGGTTTTTGGCATCTTATTTGTCCAGCTTCCATATTCATTTTTATACACTTTACAAGAAATACATTGGCGGCAAACTCCGTAGCTTGCTAGCTTGTTTGCGCTGGCTTTCGGCGACTCTTATTTTGTTAGCGCAGGCGCGATGGAGCGGCACTTTTATTGTGAAGACAGGAAGTGTGCGATCAGTCTTTAGGCTTTTGATGGGAAGTACGGTTGAAATAAAAAGTGTCTTTTTTCCTTTACACTTTTGATTGATTGATTGAAACTTTGATTAGTAGATTGCACAGTACAGTACATATTCATACAGTTGACCACTAAATGGTAACACCCCAATAAGTTTTTCAACATGTTTAAGCCGGGTCATGTGACTGCCTGGCTCTGTTTGATTGGTCCAACGTCACCAGTGACTGCATGTGATTGGTGAAACTCAGGCATGCGTAGATTCTACTTTGTAGGTCTGTTTACAAACCAAAACATTAACAGATCGATAAAAAAAGTAGCGAGTATCGAGCTGAATGTAGATAAATGGAGCGGAGTAAAAGTAGCGTTTCTTCTCTATAAATATACTGAAGTAAAAGTAAAAGTATGTTGCATAAAAACTACTCTTAGAAGTACAATTCATCCCAAAAGTTACTCAAGTAGATGTAATGGAGTAAATGTAGCGCGTTACTACCCACCTCTGGTTCCGGCACACCTGTTATACTAATCACCATCCTTATGTAAGCCAGCCCTTTCTGTTCAGTCATTGTCGGACTCTAATTTGCTCTCATGCAACAGTTGATGTCTTGTGTCTCATTCTATTACTCGCTAGCTCTCGCGCTGCATTTTATTTCATTCCTAGCTTTCATGCTAGTCATTTTGTTTTCCCTTTTTGTGCCTTTGTGCCAAGTTTAGTTTTTCTATTTCATATTCCTAGCTTCCATGCTAGCGCCATTTGTTTGCCTTTCTGTTAGCACCAGTGTTTTCGTTCGTAGCCCTTTTTATTAGTTTAATAAATCCTTTGCTGCTTACCTTACGCTGTGTTCTTGTCCGACACATCCCTGGAAGAACATCGTTATGCCACACAAGCTTCACACATAATCAGATTACCATATTTTTCGGACAATACGACACACTTAAAGGCCTACTGAAATGAGATGTTCTTATTTAAACGGGGATAGCAGCTCCATTCTATGTGTCATACTTCATCATTTCGCAATATTGCCATATTTTTGCTGAAAGGATTTAGTAGAGAACATCGACGTTAAAGTTTGAAACTTTCGGTCGCTAATAAAAAAGCCTTGCCTGTACCGGAAGTAGCAGACGATGTGCGCGTGACGTCACGGGTTGTAGAGCTCCTCACATCTGAACATTATTTACAATCATGGCCACCAGCAGCGAGAGCGATTCGGACCCAGAAAGCGATAATTTCCCCATTAATTAGAGCCAGGATGAAAGATTTGTGGATGAGGAAAGTGAGAGTGAATGACTAGGAAAAAAAAAAGACGCCAGTGGGAGCAATTCAGATAGAAAAGATGTTGTGAGAGATGCCGTGGGAGGCAGGACCTCTCGCCCAGGCCCAACTGCAACAAGGGATAGAGCCATACCGCTTTGAACCCGACTCTGACGGTGACGGTCAGGAGGACGCATATTGATGCTGGAGTAGCACACGACATACAGTAGATTGCCTTCAGAATACAGAATGGTAAAATGTTTTTTTATTAATACACATAATACACTGTACTTTGTGTGTGTTGTCCAATCCAACTGTGTTCGCTTGACATCTCTGTTCCATAGTAAAGTCTCACCGTCATCTTTCGGGAATGTAAACGATGAAACACCGGCTGTGTTTGTGTTGCTAAAGGCGGCCGCAATACACCGCTTCCCACCTACAGCTTTCTTCTTTGACGTCTCCATTGTTCATTGAACAAATTAAAAAAGATTAACCAACACAGATGTCCAGAATACTGTGGAATTATGCGATGTAAAGAGACTACTTATAGCTGTGAACGGTGCTGGAACAAAATGTCCGCTACAATGCATGACGTCACGCACATGCGTCATCATACCGCGACGTTTCCGCGCAAAATTGAAAATGACCAATTTAGTAAAGTAAAGCGGCCGTATTGGCATGTGTTGCAATGTTAATATTTCATCATTGATATATAAACTATCAGACTGCGTGGTGGCTAGTAGTGGCTTTCAGTAGGCCTTTAAAACCATTTTAGTTTCTCCAAACTCGACAGTGCGCCTTATAACCCGGAGCGCCCAATGTACGGCATGATTTTGCTTGTGCTTACCGACCTTGAAGCTATTTTGTTAGGTGCACGGTGTAATGATAAGTCTGACCAGTAGATGGCAGTCACACATAAGAGGTACGTGTAGACTGCAATATGACGCCAGTAAACAACACCAAAATGTTAAATGTTCCATTGAAGATAAAAAACATTACACACGGCAGTTGAAAATGTTTTAATATGACTTTGAAGCTGCACCGTTTGATGGATTGTCGTGTGGCCAGTAGATGGCAGTCACACATAAGAGAGACGTGAAGACTGCAATGCAGCATAAATGTAGCACACATTTGGGGATAAGAAAGTTATTATTATTATTATTACGATTTGGTTTACAATAACAAGGGGGAGCAGGTGTTCAATGAAGGCTCAAATCAAACATCAAAGCGTGATCGGATTAAAAGTGAACCGTACAATTGGCAGTTTATTCAGGCATTTTCATCACATGCAAAAGCATTTCTTCCCGTCTTTGACTGTTGGCTTCGAGCCCAGCATGACGTCTTCCCAAGTGGCCAAAAAGTGCTGAGTAGCTGGGGGGGGAGGGGGGGCGGGGGGGTCTTCAACGTGCCTTCCTGAGAGCCTATCGATCTGCGAGAACCCCTGGATGTATTACTGGGTTACTCATATCACTTTGTCTGCTAAATTATGTTTGCTATTGGATGTGGTGTGTGTGTGTGTGTGTGTGTGTGTGTGTGTGTGTGTGTGTGTGTGTGTGTGTGTGTGTGTGTGTGTGTGTGTGTGTGTGTGTGTGTGTGTGTGTGTGTGTGTGTGTGTGTGTGTGTGTGTGTGTGAGAAAGCAGGAGTGTGGACAGCAGCACTTAGTGTTTGATTGACAGGTTTGTGTGTCAGTTGACATGTATACTATATATATATATATATATATATATATATATATATATATATATACATACATACATACATACAAACCCTGTTTCCATATGAGTTGGGAAATTGTGTTAGATGTAAATATAAACAGAATACAATGATTTGCAAATCCTTTTCAAGCCATATTCAGTTGAATATGCTACAAAGACAACATATTTGATGTTCAAACTCATAAACATTATTTTTTTTTTGTGCAAATAATCATTAACTTTAGAATTTGATGCCAGCAACCCGTGACAAAGAAGTTGGGAAAGGTGGCAATAAATACTGATAAAGTTGAGGAATGCTCATCAAACACTTATTTGGAACATCCCACAGGTGTGCAGGCTAATTAGGAACAGGTGGGTGCCATGATTGGCTATAAAAACAGCTTCCCAAAAAATGCTCAGTCTTTCACAAGAAAGGATGGGGCGAGGTACACCCCTTTGTCCACAACTGTGTGAGCAAATAGTCAAACAGTTTAAGAACAACCTTTCTCAAAGTGACATTGCAAGAAATTTAGGGATTTCAACATCTACGCTCCATAATATCATCAAAAGGTTCAGAGAATCTGGAGAAATCACTCCACGTAAGCAGCATGGGCGGAAACAAACATTGAATGACCGTGACTTTCGATCCTTCAGACGGCACTGTATCAAAAACCGACATCAATCTCTAAAGGATATCACCACATGGGCTCAGGAACACTTCAGAAAACCACTTTCACTAAATACAGTTTGTCGCTACATCTGTAAGTGCAAGTTAAAGCTCTACTATGCAAAGCGAAAGTCATTTATCAACAACATCCAGAAACACCACCGGCTTCTCTGGGCCCAAAATCATCTAAGATGGACTGATGCAAAGGGGAAAAGTGTTCTGTGGTCTGACGAGTCCACATTTCAAATTGTTTTTGGAAATATTCCACATCGTGTCATCCGGACCAAAGGGGAAGCAAACCATCCAGACTGTTATCGACCCAAAGTTCAAAAGCCAGCATGTGTGATGGTATGCGGGTGCATTAGAGCCCAAGGCATGGGTAACTTACACATCTGTGAAGGCACCATTAAAGCTGAAAGGTACATACAGCTTTTGGAACAACATATGCTGCCATCTAAGCGCCGTCTTTTTCATGGACGCCCCTGCTTATTTCAGCAAGACAATGCCAAGCCACATTCAGCACGTGTTACAACAGTGTGGTTTTGTAGTAAAAGAGTGCGGGTACTTTCCTGGCCCGCCTGCAGTCCAGACCTGTCTCCCATGGAAAATATGTGGTACATTATGAAGCGTAAAATACAACAGCAGAGACCCCGGACTGTTGAAGGACTGAAGCTCTACATAAAACAAGAATGGGAAAGAATTCCACTTTCAAAGCTTCAACAATTAGTTTCCTCAGTTCCCAAACGTTTATTGAGTGTTGTTAAAAGAAAAGGTGATGTAACACAGTGGTGAACATGCCCTTTCCCAACTACTTTGGCACGTGTTGTTGCCATGAAATTCTAAGTTAATTATTATTTGCAAAAATTAAAATAAAATAGAGTTTGAGCATTAAATATGTTGTCTTTGTAGCATATTCAACTGAAAATGTGTTGAAAAGGATTTGCAAAACTTGCTCCAGTACCACATTTTCAGTGTTAATATTGTAAATGGGAGCCAAAATATCAAACCCACACACTTGTCTGCAACTTTTTGTTGGTAACACTGGTATACTGCATGTTCCACACCGCAGTTCACCTGTGAAAAGGTGAAACTTAAGATACAACTCTCCGTTAAGGTGTTGACATCAAATTATCACCTCCATGTTGCAAAGTAGTGGAACAGGTGCAAGTGGATTAAAATAGACTTACAGACAGTAACGATATTCAGGTCCTCTTAATTTTTCCTGTTGAATTCCTGCATGTACACTTTGGGCCTGACCCACTAAGATTCAAATACCACACTTTTAACAGTTTGTTCAAACTATAAAATTGCATATTTTATTGGTAGTCCTGTTGCATTTGATATACTAAGACTGCGTGTGCAATTGATTATTAGTGCAAAGGTGGTGCAGACCACCTTATTTAAATAAGGATTATCAGCATACTTTAAGACTGAACTTGTGTTGCTTTTCAATATGTATTAGTTTGGTTTGGATCATTGCTGACACAAGCAGAAAAGGTGCAATTTTGAAGCAAGGTTTTGTCAGGCAAAGTGTGTTATTATTACAAACCCCGTTTCCATATGAGTTGGGAAATTGTGTTTGATGTAAATATAAACGGAATACAATGATTTGCAAATCCTTTTCAAGCCATATTCAGTTGAATATGCTACAAAGACAACATATTTGATGTTCAAACTCTTAAACTTTATTTTTTTTGTAAATAATAATTAACTTAGAATTTCATGGCTGCAACACGTGCCAAAGTAGTTGGGAAAGGGCATGTTTGCCACTGTGTTACATCACCTTTTCTTTTAACAACACTCAATAAACGTTTGGGAACTGAGGAAACTCATTGTTGAAGCTTTGAAAGTGGAATTCTTTCCCATTCTTGTTTTATGTAGAGCTTCAGTCCTTCAACAGTCCGGGGTCTCTGCTGTCCTATTTTACGCTTCATAATGCGCCACACATTTTCCATGGGAGACAGGTCTGGACTGCAGGCAGGCCAGGAAAGTACCCACACTCTTTTTTTACAAAGCCACGCTGTTGTAACACGTGCTGAATGTGGCTTGGTATTGTCTTGCTGAAATAAGCAGGGGCGTCCATGAAAAAGACGACGCTTCGATGGCAGCATATGTTGTTCCAAAACCTGTATGTACCTTTCAGCATTAATGTTGCCTTCACAGATGTGTAAGTTACCCATGTCTTGGGCACTAATACACCCCCATACCATCACACATGTGTAAGTTACCCATGTCTTGGGCACTAATACACCCCCATACCATCACACATGTGTAAGTTACCCATGTCTTGGGCACTAATACACCCCCATACCATCACACATGTGTAAGTTACCCATGTCTTGGGCACTAATACACCCCCATACCATCACACATGTGTAAGTTACCCATGTCTTGGGCACTAATACACCCCCATACCATCACACATGTGTAAGTTACCCATGTCTTGGGCACTAATGCACCCCCATACCATCACACATGTGTAAGTTACCCATGTCTTGTTCACTAATACACCCCCATACCATCACACATGTGTAAGTTACCCATGTCTTGGGCACTAATACACCCCCATACCATCACACATGTGTAAGTTACCCATGTCTTGGGCACTAATACACCCCCATACCATCACACATGTGTAAGTTACCCATGTCTTGGGCACTAATGCACCCCCATACCATCACACATGTGTAAGTTACCCATGTCTTGGGCACTAATACACCCCCATACCATCACACATGTGTAAGTTACCCATGTCTTGTTCACTAATACACCCCCATACCATCACACATGTGTAAGTTACCCATGCCTTGGGCACTAATACACCCCCATACCATCACACATGTGTAAGTTACCCATGCCTTGGGCACTAATACACCCCCATACCATCACACATGTGTAAGTTACCCATGTCTTGTTCACTAATACACCCCCATACCATCACACATGTGTAAGTTACCCATGTCTTGTTCACTAATACACCCCCATACATCACACATGTGTAAGTTACCCATGTCTTGTTCACTAATACACCCCCGTACCATCACACATGTGTAAGTTACCCATGTCTTGGGCACTAATACACCCCCATACCATCACACATGTGTAAGTTACCCATGTCTTGGGCACTAATACACCTCCATACCATCACACATGTGTAAGTTACCCATGCCTTGGGCACTAATACACCCCCATACCATCACACATGTGTAAGTTACCCATGCCTTGGGCACTAATACACCCCCATACCATCACACATGTGTAAGTTACCCATGTCTTGGGCACTAATACACCCCCATACCATCAAACATGTGTAAGTTACCCATGCCTTGGGCACTAATGCACCCCCATACCATCACACATGCTGGCTTTTCAACTTTGCGTCGATAACAGTCTGGATGGTGCGCTTCCCCTCTGGATGAAATGATGTGGAATATTTCCAAAAACAAATTAAAATATGGACTCGTCAGACCACAGAACACTTTTCCACTTTGCATCAGTCCATCTTAGATGATCTCAGGCCCAGAGAAGCCGGCGGTGTTCCTGGATGTTGTTGATAAATGACTTTCGCTTTGCATAGTAGAGCTTTAACTTGCACTTACAGATGTAGCGACGAACTGTATTTAGTGACAGTGGTTTTCTGAAGTGTTCCTGAGCCCATGTGGTGATATCCTTTAGAAATTGGTGTTGGTTTTTGATACAGTGTCGTCTGAGGGATGGAACGTCACGGTCACTCAATGTTGGTTTCCGGCCCTGTTGCTTATGTGGAGTGATTTCTCCAAATTCTCGGAACTTTTTGATGATATTATGGAGCGTAGATGTTGAAATCCCTAAATTTCTTGCAATTGCACTTTGAGAAAGGTTGTTCTTAAACTGTTTGACTATTTGCTCACGCAGTTGTGGACAAAGGGGTGTACCTCGCCCCATCCTTTCTTGTGAAAGACTGAGCATTTTTTGGGAAGCTGTTTTTATAGCCAATCATGGCACCCACCTGTTCCCAATTAGCCTGCACACCTGTGGGATGTTCCATATAAGTGTTTGATGAGCATTCTTCAACTTTCTCAGTATTTATTGCCACATTTCCCAACTTCTTTGTCACGTGTTGCTGGCATCAAATTCTAAAGTTAATGATTATTTGCACAAAAAAAAATGTTTATGAGTTTGAACATGAAATATGTTGTCTTTGTAGCATATTCAACTGAATATGGCTTGAAAAGGATTTGCAAATCATTGTATTCTGTTTATATTTACATCTAACACAATTTCCCAACTCATATGGAAACGGGGTTTGTATTAAAGGGGAACATTATCACCAAACCTATGCAAGCGTCAATATAAAATAAGGCACTTTAAACCTTTTTTTAGGGATATTCTAGGACCGGTAAAATTTTGAAAAAAACTTGAAAAAATACAACAAGCCACTGGGAACTGATTTTTATTGTTTTTAACCCTTTAAAAAGTGTGACAATGTTCCCTTTTAATACTACTCATCCACTGTTATTGAGACTAAGATAGACCACGTTGTCAACATTTCTGCAACAACAACCAAAATTGCAACAGTCACACTCCCCGGTGAACAGGAAATACCTTCATTATTAACAATAAAACACGCGTTGAGTCAAAACAATATCAAATATTTACATAAAAACAATATAAAAACAAGAGCAATGCCAAATGAAACTGGTTTCTCTGTCCTTCAAAATTGATTAAAATCCCTCCAAATTTATGAGTTCAGGTAACTTCAGATTATTTTGTAATTCATTCCATGACCATGGATCAACATCTCTGAAGGCTTGACCTCGGATAAGCGGACGAAGAAGGATGGATGGATGGATGGATGGATGGATGGCATGCAAGTAATAAATTGTGATTAATCATGATTAATTCAAATATTCATTATTGGGTTCTTTTATTTTAAGTTGATTTAATTTATGCTTGTGTAATACCTGTGATTAATCATGACTAATTCGAATTCAAAAATTTAAATGATCTGAACTTTAAAAAAAAAAAAAAAGAAACTAATAATAATTTGAGGGCACTATTAAAAAATAAATAAATCAACAGTGCCTTAATGCCCTTCAATTTCTTAGGAAATGTGCCAGTGGCCATCATAACAGGTCTGTTAATGGATTTCTTTCCTTTTCAGTGCTTTTTAATTTTCTTTCCCTTGCAATGTGTTGTCTGTAATTGGCTTCCAGCTGATTAAGGAATATGTTAAGTGACAAAAGAATGTGCGACTGGAACACTCAAGTACAAAAGCAGTTTGTCATATTTGCAAATATCCACGTCAATATGGTGTCTTGATGCTATTTAAATTTTTTAAAGGGCTTTTAGAAGTCATGCATTGTGTTTTACGAAACTTATGCAATATTTGTGAAGGCACCTACAAACCCAGTTTCCATATGAGTTGGGAAATTGTGTTAGATGTAAATATAAACAGAATACAATGATTTGCAAATCCTTTTCAAGCCATATTCAGTTGAATATGCTACAAAGACAACATATTTGATGTTCAAACTGATAAACATGTTTTTTTTTTGCAAATGATCATTAACTTTAGAATTTGATGCCAGCAACAAGTGACAAAGAAGTTGGGAAAGGTGGCAATAAATACTGATAAAGTTGAGGAATGCTCATCAAACACTTATTTGGAACATCCCACAGGTGTGCAGGCTAATTGGGAACAGGTGGGTGCCATGATTGGCTATAAAAGCAGCTTCCATGAAATGCTAAGTAATTCACAAACAAGGATGGGGTGAGGGTCACCACTTTGTAAGCAAATTGTCGAACAGTTTTAGAACAACATTTCTCAACCAGCTATTGCAAAGGAATTTAGGGATTTTACCATCTAAGGTCCTTAAAATCATTGAAAGGTTCAGAGAATCTGGAGAAATCACTGCAAGTAAGCGATGATATTACGGACCGTTGATCCCTCAGGCAGTACTGAATCAAAAACAGACATCAGTGTGTAAAGGATATCACCACATGGGCTCGGGAAGATTTCATAAAACCACTGTCAGTAACTACAGTTGGTCGCTACATCTGTAAGTGCAAGTTAAAACTCTACTATGCAAAGCAAAACCCATTTATCAACAACACCAAGGAACACCGCTGGCTTCGCTGGGCCCGAGCTCATCTAAGATGGACTGATGCAAAGTGGAAAAGTGTTCTGTGGTCCACTTTTCAAATTATATTTGGAAATTGTGGACGTGGTGTCCTCCGGAACAAAGAGGAAAATAACCATCCGGATTGTTATAGGCGCAAAGTTCAAAAGCCAGCATGTGTGATGGTATGGGGGTGTATTAGTGAACAAGACATGGGTAACTTACACATGTGTGATGGTATGGGGGTGTATTAGTGCCCAAGACATGGGTAACTTACACATGTGTGATGGTATGGGGGTGTATTAGTGCCCAAGACATGGGTAACTTACACATGTGTGATGGTATGGGGGTGTATTAGTGCCCAAGACATGGGTAACTTACACATGTGTGATGGTATGGGGGTGTATTAGTGCCCAAGGCATGGGTAACTTACACATGTGTGATGGTATGGGGGTGTATTAGTGAACAAGACATGGGTAACTTACACATGTGTGATGGTATGGGGGTGTATTAGTGCCCAAGGCATGGGTAACTTACACATGTGTGATGGTATGGGGGTGTATTAGTGAACAAGACATGGGTAACTTACACATGTGTGATGGTATGGGGGTGTATTAGTGCCCAAGACATGGGTAACTTACACATGTGTGATGGTATGGGGGTGTATTAGTGCCCAAGACATGGGTAACTTACACATGTATGATGGTATGGGGGTGTATTAGTGCCCAAGGCATGGGTAACTTACACATGTGTGATGGTATGGGGGTGTATTAGTGCCCAAGGCATGGGTAACTTACACATCTGTGAAGGCACCATTAATGCTGAAAGGTACATACAGGTTTTGGAGCAACATATGTTGTCATCCAAGCAACGTTATCATGGACGCCCCTGCTTATTTCAGCAAGACAATGCCAAGGCACGTGTTACAACAGTGTGGTTTTGTAGTAAAAGAGTGTGGGTACTTTCCTGGGCCGCCTGCAGTCCAGACCTGTCTCCCATCTAAAATGTGTGGCACATTATGAAGTGTAAAATACGAGAAAGGAGACCCCGGACTGTTGAAGGACTGAAGCTCTACATAAAACAAGAATGGGAAAGAATTCCACTTTCAAAGCTTCAACAATTAGTTTCCTCAGTTCCCAAACGTTTATTGAGTGTTGTTAAAAGAAAAGGTGATGTAACACAGTGGGGAACATGCCCTTTCCCAACTACTTTGGCATCTGTTGCAGCCATGAAATTCTAAGTTAATTATTATTTGCAAAAAAAAAAATAAAGTTTATCAGTTTGAACATTAAATATGTTTTCTTTGTAGTGCATTTAACTGAATATGGCTTGAAAATGATTTGCAATCATTTTATTCTGTTTATATTTACATCTAACACCATTTCCCAACTCATATGGAAACGGGGTTTGTATAATAGTCACGTATCTGCCGCACTGCGATTCAAGCGCGACAGGCATGTGGACATAGTGTCACATAGGAAGAGGCCTTTCCTTTTGATTGCTTTAGCTATTTTGTCATGATGTCTCTAATGTCGGCATGCTCTGAAGTGATGTTAATTCCCTCAAGCGGCAGCAGCAGACTTGGAGAGCGTGAGCATAATGAGGGATGCATTAAAAAAAAAAGGCTCTGAAGTTCCACACAGAAGCCTTCCAGCGCATTTCACAGCGTGACAACCCTCCGAGTCCTCGTGGACTTTTGGGGCTTTAAAGTCTGGAAGTGTGACTGGGTCAGGGACGTGTTTTATGCCGCAGACATCAAACTTAGAGCTCATTTAGTGTACCACGGGCGCACACAAGCACTAGCCAGGGGTGATCACATATTTCGGAATGCGGCGTTCCACATTTGTCGAGAAGGAGGGCAAATAAAGCATTTATGACACGAGTGGATTTGGAAGAGACAGTCGAGGTCCCCTTCTACACTGCAAAAACTGAAATCTAAGTAAGATTAAATATCTCAAATAAGGGTGATATTTGCTTAATTTTCTGTCTCTTTTATTTGTGTTAAAGTCCTACTGAAAGCCACTACTAGCGACCACGCAGTCTGATAGTTTATATATCAATGATGAAATATTAACATTGCAACACATGACAATACGGCCGCTTTACTTTACTAAATTGCAATTTTAAATTTCCCGCGGAGTTTCTTGTTAAAAACGTCACGGAATGATGACGCTTGTTTGTTACATTATTGGTTGTAGCGGACATATTAGCCCAGCACCACGTACGGCTAAAAGTCGTCTCTTTTCATCGCATAATTACACAGTAATTTGGACATCTGTGTTGCTGAATCTTTTGCAATTTGTTCAATTAATAATGGAGACGTCAAAGAAGAATGCTGTTGGTGGAAAGCGGTGTATTGCAGCTGCCTTTAGCAACAGAAACACAGCCGGTTTTTCTTTGTTTGTTGTGAAGCTTTAACACAGAGCGGTCAAGCGAACATGTTTCTCTACGTCAACCAGGAAGTTTTTGGATTGGAAAATTGTGATATTAAGTCGGCTCTTATCGGAGACTTGAGTGGATTATGCGACCTCCTCCTGTAGCTTTCAAAAAGGCAGCTGTGAGCTTGGCTCATCCATTGGCTTCTCTCAGAGACACTGGCGTTCACCGCAGCCCTCCTACTTTCAGGCATGACTTTATAATCTCACTGGGGCGGCATGGCGTAGTGGGTAGAGCGGCCGTGCCAGAAACCTGAGGGTTGCAGATTCACTTCCCACCTGTTGACATACAAAAAATCGCTGCCGTTGTGTCCTTGGGCAGGACACTTCACCCTTTGCCCCCAGTGCCGCTCACACTGGTGAATGAATGACAGGTGGTGGTCGGAGGGGCCGTAGGCGCAAACTGGCAGCCACGCTTGCGTCAGTCTACCCCAGGGCATCTGTGACTACAGATGTAGCTTACCACCACCAGGTGTGAATGAATGATGGGTTCCCACTTCCCTGTGAGCGCTTTGAGTATCTAATAATAGAAAAGCGCAATATAAATCTAGTCTATTAATATTATTATTATTAAAACACTATTAACACAATAAGCAGATAAGGGATTTTCCAGAATTATCCTAGTAAATGTGTCTATTAACATCTGAATCGCTCACACTGCTGTCGCCTGGAGCCGTCTTTATTTTTCTTTTTTTTTTTAGTGCTTAACTCTAACTTTCCTCATCTACGAATCTTTCATCCTCGCTCAAATTAATTGGGAAATTGTCGCTTTCTCGGTCCGAATCGCTCTTGCTGCTGGTGGCCATGATTGTAAACAATGTTCAGATGTGAGGAGCCCTACAACCGGTGACGTCACACACACATCGTCTGCTACTTCCGGTACAGGCAAGGCTTTTTTATTAGCGACCAAAAGCTGCGAACTTTATCGTGGATGTTCTCTACTAAATCCTTTCAGCAAAAATATGGCAATATGGTGAAATGATGAAGTATGACACATAGAATGGAGCTGCTATCCCCATTTAAATGGGATTAGCATTTTGGGCCGGCATGGCGTAGTGGGTAGAGCGGCCGGCCAGAAACCTGAGAGTTGCAGGTTTGCTTCCCACCTATTGACATCCCAAAAATCGCTGCCGTTGTGTCCTTGGGCAGGACACTTCACCCTCTGCCCCCTGGTGCCGCTCATACTGGTGGATGAATGACAGGTGCAAACTGGCAGGCACGCTTCAGTCAGTCTACCCCAGGGCAGCTGTGGCTACAGATGTTGCTTACCACCACCAGGTGTGAATGAATGTTGAGTCCCACTTCTCTGTGAGCGCTTTGAGTGTTTAGAAAAGCGCGATATAAATCTAAGTTTTTTTTGTTTTGTTTTTTTTTGTTTATTTAAATAACAAAATCTCATTTCAGTCGGCCTTTAAGGGTTTTAGTCCTAAATGATCTCAGTAAGATATTACAGCTTGTTGCTGAGATTCAATGACCTATATTGTGTAAAACATGCTTGTGTCAAGACTCGGACTCGGAAGTGGTTGTTTTCCCGAGATGCAAGTGAAATTGGACCAGAGATGGCATGAAGGTAAAGAAATCTTTTATTTTAACACAAAGAAAGGCAAACAAAAGGCGCGCACAATGGCGGTACAAAATGTGAATTATATTTATATAGCGCTTTTTCTCTAGTGACTCAAAGCGCTTTCTATAGTGAAACCCAATATCTAAGTTACTTTTTTTTTTTTTTTTAAACCAGTGTGAGTGGCACTGGGAGCAGGTGGGTCAAGTGTCTTGCCCAAGGACACAACGGCAGTGACTAGGATGGCAGAAGCGGGGATTGAACCTACAACCTTCAGGTTGCTGGCACGGCCGCTCTACCAACCGAGCTATACCGCAAAAAACTTGGTTGTGTAAACAAAACTCGCACTAAGGCAAAACTATGAACATCAAACAAAAACTTGCACTGTGGTATAAATAACGAGAAAACTTACTTTGGAACAGAACGAGAACGGTACATGGATCATTGGCATGGATTACCAGGTGTTTAGCAGGTGATGGAGGTGATGTTGCCAGGATGAAGAACAGAAACTGACAGCTTAAATAGTAGTGACATAATCAGTGAAAACAGGTGAAAACTAATGAGTTGTCATGGTAACAAAACAAACCAGGTAGTGCAAAAACAGGAACTGAGTGTCCATAAAACTAAACATAATCACACCGACATGACAGCTTGAAACTAGAATATTAACTGTTGCAAAGCTGTTTCATCAACCCTCACAAGTATAAAAAAACTTTTTTTAAGTAATCATGTCTTATTTGAAGCATGAACAAAAACATCCTGACTTTGACACAATTGTGTCTCATATTAAAACAGACGGCAGCCAAATGGACTTTGCTGTTTTATTTTCAATGAAACAATAGGAAATACATACTCATAAAGTAGTACAGTTGTAAATAGTGAGAATATACTTATTTTAAGGTATTTTAAGGCTCACCTTCGACAGCATCTTCTACTCGTCATCTTTGTTGTAGCGGTGTAGCGTGCAAGGACGAGAGTAGAAGAAGTGTCAAAAGATGGAGCTAACTGTTTTAATGACATTCAGACTTTACTTCAATCAATAATGGAGCAGCATCTCCTAATCCGTGGCTCACTAGTGCAACAACGCCAAAAATGTGTCCCGTGAATAACCGTTTGACAGGAACTCTCCAATAACTAAAGTTCCTTGGGGGAATAATGTAAACTCACTACACCGGTATGTTTTAGCGCTTTCATGGCAAGTTCACTGACAGATAAAAGTAAGAATTTTACACTACTTTATATTAGAAATGGCAAGAGAGGAGGTTGAATATCACAAAATACAAAGGCGGAGGCGTACACATTTTTAGGACTTATGCAGATCCCAAAAACAGATCAGCAGCTACAAAAAGGTAGGAAAAGGTGCTCTTGCAAAATATTGCGAAACAAAACGCAAGAGAATGTCTTACCTTATACACACACCATAATAATACTTGTATGTTGAAGAACAGTACAATCCATCAAGCTGTGCGGCTTCATAGCTTACCAAAGTCGTAGTAAAATATTTTGATACATTTTTGAGCACTGTGTGTAATGCTCTATATTTATGTGGAACACATAACATTTTAGTGTTGTTTACTGGAGTCATATTGCAGTCTACACGTATCTTTTATGTGTGACTGCCATCTACTGGTCACACTTATCATTTCACCATGTACCAAATCATAGAGCTTCGAGGACGGTAAGCACAACATTATTCTGTACATTAGGCGCACCGGGTTTTAAGGCGCACTGTCGAGTTTTGAAAAATGAAAGGATTTTAAGTGCGCCTTGTAGTCTGAAAAATACGGTATATAATTGACTTTTGAAGATTATGAATCAATTCAGAATCGGGATTAATGTAAATTCTGAGCGACATTTATGGATTAGATGGTCTCCATTCAATCCGTTAAACCAATGCTCTGAAGACATATCCCCAGCAGCATCTGACATCTTGCCATCCATGACACCTCACTCCAAACGTCTGTCTTTACCGCCCGTAATAACCAGTCACGGATTTGCTCGCTATCACTGTTCTGTCAGGCACCATTCCATTTTCTGGCTTTGCTCGCTGTTCCCAAACACTTTAATTTCGTACAATTGTAGATCTCTCATATTTGAGCTGCAGAACTCTTGGGAAAAGACAGTTATTGGTGCACTGTGTACCAGTGTGTGTCAAAGACCAAATAATAACTCTCCAGTATCTCCAAAAGACAGATGATATGTGGGACTCGTTAACGGTTAGACCAGACCTGGGCAAATTGAGACTCGTTAAGCTTTTAAATCTTGCCCGCCAGACATTCCCAAATAATTTGTTTGGATCTTTTAGGTTTGGAAACTGTAGCTGTTATTACGATGTGTAGTGATGCTTTCAAATGACCGTAAGTCTAGAACTATACAGAGTCAAAGATTGGAATCTGCATGATATACTAGTTACTTGGTCATCTAATTAGTTACTATGGTAATCTCATTAGTTTCCATGGTTATCGAAGTCCCAGCAGCTCAGACGAGGCACCAAGCAGTGCAGGTGGGGAGCGTTTCCATAGAGTGTTTTCTGACCGGACAGCCTAAAATGTGGGTGTCAGGGACAGACGCGGAAGGAGATTTTTAAAATAAAGTTCTAAAGTTTAGTGCTATATCAGTTATATCAGATTTTAAATCTTTTTTGTTTTGTTTTGTTTTTTCGCGTTTTTATTTAGGTGTGTTTGTTGCATTTTTGTTGCGTTTCGCTTGATTGGCAAGAATGTCAATCAAGAGGGTGTGTGACGTTCATATTGTCATGATCCGCTAGCCGGATCTTTTGTTATTTGGATTTTGAGTTTGTTTTTGCACTTCCTTGTTTGTTCGGTTACCATAGTTTCTGATTAGTTCCATCAGCTACTTGTTTCCTGACGCACACCTGTTGGTAATTGTTTACTTCTCTATTTAAGCCTGCCTTTTCCGTTCACTCATCCTCTCCTTGTAGTTTGTATTAAATACAGTTTGTGTTTCACAAGTGACGACTCGGTTTTCTGTATCTGTACGCGCTAGCCTCCACGCTTAGCCTTTTGTGTTTTTCTAGCTCACATGCTAGCTCTTTGTTTTGCCTGTTGTGGCAAGTGCCAGTTTTTCTGTTCCCTAGTCTGTTTATTAGTTAATACATCTTTATTTCTTACCGTACGCTGTGTCCGTGCCCGATCTGCACCTTGATAGAGCGCCACTCGCATCACGATGCCAGCCAAGCGTCACACATATGGTGTTAATATTCTGTGTTTTATCATTCATAGTTAATATTGTAAAACCAACATTCTTTAATTTCATGTACATTCTTGGTGTTTTATTCAGTTAAAAAAAAAAAATTCCATTACGTTTTTTAAGATGTGTTTAGCATTCAATCAGACATTGTGAGGGTTTGTATTAGTGTTCCTAAAAATCCGATATACCGGCCCCTAGACACATTGTTTTTCTCTAAATAGTTTCGAGGTCGGTAAGCACAACCAAAAGGATTCCGTACACCAGGCGCACTGTTTAGTTTTGAGAAAATGTAGTCCGAAAAATACGGTAAATAAATCGCCACAAGTTCAACATTAATGGTAAGTCCATAGAAGTGTGACACATGGATGTTGAGATCTTGGCATTTTTGATTTTGGGTTGTGCAAAGTGCTTCCAAGCGAACATAAACAGCGTTTACTGTAAAATTGTGAGCAATTTACTTTCTGGGTCGTAACAAAAAGACAATTCTGGCAATTTTTCAAGCTGACTAGATTTGTAATGTGACTCAGCATTTAATTTACACCGATGTGTCACTGGTGGAAATCAAAGCTACAGGGCATGTCAATCGCTTTGATATATTTATACATTTTCATTGCAGTTGTTACCGTCAATCAAGTTCAGCTTTCAAATATCGGCTGCCATAAATTGACAAGGACACAAGTGTAACTTTGCAATGAAACATTAAAAGGAAAACTGACCCTTTTTTTGGAATTTTGTCTCAGCATCCACAATCCTTATCCTTTTTTCATCCTTCTTTGTGGGGACATTGGTTGTCATGTAAGTCTTTGCTGTCGTCCAGCATTCTGTTTTTGTTTACTTTATAGCCAGTTCAGTTTTAGTTTGGTTCTTCCTAACCTTCTCTAAGCTTCAATGCCTTATCTTAGGGGCACTCACCTTTTGTTTATTTTTGGTTTAAGCATTAGACATTTTTTTACCTGCACGCTACCTCCCGCTGTTCCCGACTTCTGCAAAGCAATTAGCTACCGGCTGCCACCTACTGATATGGAATAGTATTACACGGTTACTCTGCCGAGCTCTAGGCACCGACACTCAAAAACAACACATAATTTGCAGACTATAATTACTGGTTTGCAAAAAATATGTTTAACCCAAATGGGTGAAATGAGATAATCTGCAACGGCACACCAGACTGTATCTCACGGCACAGTGGTTGAAAAACACTGGCTTATAACTGTATGTATACATGTATCCATAGTTTTCCTTTTAGTATTTAATTGATAATTGTATTTTTCTTAAAGCACAGACCAGGAGTGGCAACCCTAAATCATGAATCATTTCATATGAAGTTTTATATTTTTCAGTTTTATTCTAACCTATTCCTTGATTATGACACTCTATACGTAATATGGAAAATTATAAATTCTTCTTTTAGTTTAGCAAAAAAAAAGCCCAATGTGATTAATTCCTTCTAATTTATATTTTAACCTTGTAAAATTGTTCTTTGACTGTGAGTGTTTAATGCAGAGTAAGATTTTCTGTTAAAATAAAGCCAATATTGCCTTTTTTTTGTGGTTTCCCTTAAATTGGAGAAGTATCAACAAGTATTGATATACATTTTATATACGAACTCTGCGTGTATTGACCGAGTGGACCCCTTACGCCAGGGGTCTCAAACTCAATTCACCTGGGGGCCTCTGTATGCAGAGTCTTAGTGAGGCTGGGCCACAAGAAAATATTTCTTAAAAAATGTTTTGCATACTCCTCAGCATGCCTAGTTGTGTAATGACGTTTCAAATTGTATTCCTTGTGCATCGCAACATGCCGTGGTCCCCCTGTGCTCAACAAAGAAATATTGCATCCCCCACTTGTCCTGGAATTGTCTTCGCTCATCACTAACCTTTCTCTTCACTGCAGGCTTTGAAAAAGACATGTTTGGGGTTGTGGAATATATTTTTATTTCGCCGACGCACGGAGAATAATGTTATTTCCGCAATGTTTGTCCTTCCCATTTTCCTCCCTACAGCAACACGGCGGTCGGCGGATAATAGCTGGGAAAGTACCGGGATTGCGAGCGCAAAAAAGTGACGGCTTCATATAGAAATATATGTAGTGTTCATCGTGTGAGGCATTGCAAATTAAACAACCAAAAAAACAAATAACGGTTTGAATTGGTCCAGTTTATAGGGGACTGTTATTACTGACGGACATGTGTCGCGGTGTGACTGCAGCCAGGCACGTAAAAAAACCCTCGTCTTCATGGCAACGTCTACTGACTTTCCGCTTTTCCACTAATGCAGGGGTAGGCAACCCAGAACGTTGAAAGAGCCATTTTGGACCCAAATAACACAACTCTGTGAATGAAGTGCCATTCATATAAAACTCGCGGGCCGCGCTATCATTAAACTTTCACATTAAGGTAGGGGCCGCAAAATGACGTTCCACGGGCCGCAATTGGCCCGCGGGCCACGTGTCTGAGACCCCTGCCTTACGCATAAGACAAGACATTTTTTATGCAAGGCAAATAAACACAAGGGCAATATTTTGTCTTTAAGCAGACACAGCATTGGTTGTGATAATGAGGTTCTGATTCACCGGGCATTGCCTTTTGTCTGCAATTGTGACTGTTAATGAGCAGCATAGGGAGAAAAAAAAAGGTTTTGCAACCTGAGCAATAACAAACAAAGCATGTCAGGGAAAATGCACACCAAAAAAGATAGCAAATAAATAATTCCAAACCATGTTGAAAGGTTGTACACTCCTAGTCCTTTCTCTTTATCTTGTTTTTGTCATGCATGGTGTTCACAAATTACACAAAATCTAAAGGTTGAACCAGATCGGTGTTATAGTGTATGGACGCAATGCTTCTTTCCGAGAGATGGACATTCCATTAATTCAATTTAGCACCGAGAACATACACGTGATTGCCAGTGTAAACTGTTTGGATATTAGTCGCAGCAATTTAGCTTGGCTGGGTTCCAGCCATGTCGCCACGGCATCTGGAGCTGCTGATATCTGCCGCCTCGGTATTGTGATGCAGCTGGGAATCTGGAGGCTGCGCACCTTCAATAAGTCAGGCGGCAAAAAAAGGACGGAGGTATTTAATTATAATTTCTTGAAGGTAAAATGTATGTTATTGCCAAACTTTTATTAATTACTGTATTTTCCGGACCATAGGGCGCGCCGGATTATAAGGCAATGAACAGTCTATTTTTTTATCTTTTTTTCATATATAAGGTACAGCGGATTATAGGACGCATTACAAGAGTCATTTTATCTTCTAAATTGAAACTCCTCCTTTTGGTCAAGTCAGCTTTATTTGTCAATTTCTTTACATGTCCCGGCAAGAAATCTGCGTTCAAAAGACTCCGGCTTATTAGTGATTCCTAGAGCCCAAAAAAAGTCTGCGGGCTATAGAGCGTTTTCCGTTCGGGCTCCAGTACTCTGGAATGCCCTCCCGGTAACAGTTCGAGATGCCACCTCAGTAGAAGCATTTAAGTCTCACCTTAAAACTCATCTGTATACTCTAGCCTTTAAATAGACCACCTTTTTGGACCAGTTGATCTGCCGCTTCTTTTCTTTTTTCTCCTATGTCCGCCCCTCCCTTTGAACTGAACTCTCGCGGCTGTGTTAGATAGATAGTACTTTATTTATTCCGTCAGGAGAGTTCCTTCAGGAAAATTAAAATTTTCAGCACAATCCCATTCAAGTTTAGAAAAACATTACAGGAAGACAGAACAGGATCGCTGACGGGTCTGCCGGCTTCCAGCGCCCCTTACAAAAAAGATGAGATAAAGGTAAACAAAGGGGGGGAGGGGGGGAGAAAAAAATAGAAGATTAAAATAAAATTAAAAAAATCGGTCTTAGCCTGGGCCCTGGAGAGGAGGTGCAGACTGAGGCCAAAGGAAAAAAACAAATAAATAAAAAAAAATAAAAAAACAACTCATAACCATGGTACACATCCCTCTTCCATGTGTGTAAGAGGGAAACATCAAACATCAAAGAACACAGAGAGTTGGAGCCACTATGGATTGAACTTTCACAGTATCATGTTAGACCCGCTCCACATCCATTGCTTTCGGTCCCCTAGAGGGGGGGGGTTGCCCACACCTGAGGTCCTCTCCAAGGTTTCTCATAGTCAGCATTGTCACTGGCGTCCCACTGGATGTGAATTCTCCCTGCCCACTGGGTGTGAGTTTTCCTTGCCCTTTTGTGGGTTCTTCCGAGGATGTCGTAGTCGTAATGATTTGTGCAGTCCTTTGAGACATTTGTGATTTGGGGCTATATAAATAAACATTGATTGATTGATTGATTGATGTAAAGACATACAAAGGAATTGAAATTTTGTTTCGCACTCTCCCATGCGTAGACAAAAAGAAAAGAAAACACAACAGTAAAGTGCAACGTGACTATGTCTACCTGCTAAAGTGACAATATATATAGTTCCTGTTGTTTTTAAAGAGGATATATGGCTGTAAACAAAGAGTGTTTCATCAGTAGTGCAAATACTTATGATATAACAGCAGATGTGTGCAATTTTGCATAGTCATTTTTTCTGTGGGTCATGGGGTTTAGAGTTCAGGTTGTTCCGGGGAGGGGGATTTCAAAGTCCTGACAGCCTGTTGGATCGGGCTGAGGATTGAGGGGGTGGTGCGGGGGGGAGAGAGAGTTCAGCAGCCTAACAGCCTGGTGGTGAAAGTTGTTGGTGAGTCTGGTGGTGCAAGAGCGGAGGCTCCTAGATAGATAGATAGTACTTTATTGATTCCTTCAGGAGAGTTCCTTCAGGAAAATTAAAATTCCAGCAGCAGTGTACAGAGTTGAGATCAATTTAAATAAAAGTAAAACGCAAATAATGGGGGTTTAAATGGAAACAAAATAGAGAAATATTACAATAAGAATAAAAACAATGGGAATAACAATATAACAGTAAAATAAGAATATAACAAGACAAAGTAGGCAGTAGTGACCATGTTATGAAAACGTATTGCACTGTTATTGTTTTGCATCCCCTGTCATCCTAGTACCCCCTGCCCCCCGTCCCAGAGAGGAGTTGTACAGTCTAATGGCGTGTGGGACAAAGGAGGTCTTGAGTCTATTAGTCCTGCACTTGGGATGAAGCAGTCTAGAACTGAACAGGCTCCTCTGGCTACTGATAACACTATGCAGAGGGTGACTGGCATCATCCAGGATGCTCACTAGTTTGTCAACAGTCCTCTTCTCTGCCACCCTCACCAGTGAGTCCAGTTTCATTCCCATTGTAGAACCGGCCCGCCTGATCAGTTTCTCAAGTCTGGAGCTGTCCTTCTTAGATGTACTGCCCCCCCAGCACACTAGCATGTAGAACAGAACACTGGCAACCACAGACTGGTAGTACATCCACAGGAGTTTTCTACAAATGTTGAAGGAGTGCAGTCTCCTGAGGAAGTACAGCCTGCTCTGTCCTTTCTTGTACTGGTGGTCCGTGTTAACAGTCCAGTCCAGCTTATTGTCCACCCAAACCCCGAGGTACTTGAATGAGTCCACGGTCTGTACCTCAACTCCCTCGATCACAATAGGTTGTGACCGTGGACTCGACCTCCCAAAGTCAATGACCAGCTCCTTGGTCTTTGATGGATTGAGCTGCAAGATACAAGCTGCTCTTGTATCTTCTTCCAGAGGGAAGGAGGCTGAACAGGTTGTGTGCGGGGTGGCTTGCGTCACTCACGATTGTGAGTGCTTTGCGGGTGAGGCGGGTGGTGTATAAGTCCTGAAGAGATGGGAGTGGTGCACCGATGATTTTCCCAGCTGTTTTCACGATGCGCTGCAGGTCTCTTCTGTTGTGTTGAGTGTAGCTGCCGCCCCACACAGTGATGCAGCTAGAAAGGATGCTTTCAATGGTGCCTCTGTAAAAAGTGGTCAGGATGGGTGGTGGAGCACTTGCCCGCTTTAGTTTTCGCAGGAAGTAAAGGCGCTGTTGGGCCTTCTTCACCAGTGATGCGGTGTTGGTAGTCCATGACAGGTCCTCACTGATGTGCACCCCCAGGAATTTGGTGCTCCTTACTCTCTCCACTGCGGCACCACCGATGGTCAGCGGCAGGTGTTGAGTGTGGCCTCTCTGGAAATTGACAACAATCTCGTTTGTCTTGCTGAGATTGTTGTCCCTGCACCACGTGGTCAGGAGGTCCACCTCTTTCCTGTAGTGAGTCTCGTCCCCCTTGGTGACGAAACCCACCAGAGTTATGTCGTCCACAAACTTAACGAGGTGGTTAGAGCTGTAGGTTGGTGTGCAATCATGTAACCATCATTACATAACATTTAATAATGGTTATTTTGGTCAAAATGTCGCATAGATGATTCTTAACAGCTCCTTTTCAAGCTGTTTTCTGACAGTCGCTTCCAGATGCACAGTTTTGTGGGCGTCTTATTTACGTGGCTCACCTTCGGCAGCGTCTTCTCCCTGTCATCTTTGTTGTAGCGGTGTAGCGTGCAAGGACGAGAGTGGAAAAGGTGTCAAAACATGGCGCTGACTGTTTTAATGACATCCAGACTATATTTCAATGAATAACGGAGCAGCATCTCCTCATCCGGAAAAAACAAGGCTGGAAATGTGTCCCGTGAAAAAGCGACGATCATTGGTACTTTAACTTTAAGGGACAAGAGGTACAAAATTGATCGTTAAAGGGGAACATTATCACCAGACCTATGCAAGCGTCAATATATACCTTGATGTTGCAGAAAAAAGACCATGTATTTTTTTAACTATTTTCCGAACTCTAAATGGGTGAATTTTGGCCATTTAAACACCTTTCTGTTTTTAGCGATGACGTCAGAACGTGACGTCACCGAGGTAACACACCCGCCATTTTCATTTTCACATTTCAAACACCGGGTCTCAGCTCTGTTATTTTCCGTTTTTTCGACTATTTTTTGGAACCCTGGAGACATCATGCCTGGTGGGTGTGTTGTCGGAGGGTGTAACAACACTAACAGGGAGGGATTCAAGTTGCACCACTGGCAAGAAATCTGCCGCCAGACCCCCATTGAATGTACCAGAGTGTCTTCACATTTGACCGGCGATGCTAAGACAGACATGGCACAGAGATGTATGGATAACCTGCAGATGTATTTGCAACCATTAAGTCAACAAAATCACAAAGGTGAGTTTTGTTGATGTTGTTGACTTATGTGCTAATCAGACATATTTGGTCACGGCATGACTGCCAGCTAATCGATGCTAACATGCTAAGCTAATCGATGCTAACATGCTATTTACGCTAGCTGTAGGTACATTTGAAACTAGATAACCACATTTAATGCGAAACAAACACTTACCAATCGACAGATTTAAGTTGCTCCAGTGTCACAAGATGCGAAAGTCCTGATCGTTTGGTCCGCACATTTTACCGGCGATGCTAATAAGCCAGCCATGCTATGGGCCACTTCATTAGGTACACCCACGCTATGGCCGAATAGCGTCAATAGCTATTTGCTCAATAGCTTCAATTTCTTCAAGTTCATTTTCGCTATCTGCCTCCATACTCCAACCATCTGTTTCAATACATGCGTAATCTGTTGAATCGCTTAAGCTGCTGAAATCCGAGTCTGAATCCGAGCTAATGTCGCTATATCTTGCTGTGCTATTCGATATTGTTTTTGTATTGGCAGCACTGTATGACGTCACAGGGAAATGGATAGTGGCTTCGAAGATAGCGAAAATAAGGCACTTTAAAGCTTTATTTAGGGATATTCCGGGACCAGGAAAATTTTGAAAAAAACTTCAAAAAATACAACAAGCCACTGGGAACTGATTTTTATTGTTTTTAACCATTTTGAAATTGTGATAATGTTCCCCTTTAAATGATTCTTACTATTTAAAAGTATATTCCGTCCATTATTTTAAGACTTTTTACCAATATTTATTCCCATCGGGGAGTTTGAGTTTTTAATCATATCAATATTCACCTTTTTTTTTAATCAAATTTTAATTACACCTGCAAGGCAACCACTGCCTGTGGGCTGCTATCCATCCATCAATTTGCTACTGCTTGTCTCATTTTGGGGTGGCGGGGGGTCGCTGGAGCCTATCTCAGCTGCATTTGGGCGGAAGGCAAGGTACACCATGGACAAGTCGCCATCTCATCGCAGGGCAATACTGATCATACTGCAAAAAAAAATAATGTAGCCTTTGGTGAGCATTTTTATGGCGTCCTTTGTTAGCTTCATGGGAAGTTTGGCTGGAAGTTAACTTGGATCTGAAACTTTTTAAACAAAGTTGACAGAGAGACTTATCCTTATATACACCACATTCTTTAGTTGTGTCGGATTTTTTTTTTTTTACCCTAATCCATGTTTGACTTTGATATTTCAACAGTGGGCTAAGGAGAAAGTGTCCGTGTTGGTGGTTAAGTGGGCTAAATTGTGTCCGCTCATTGTTGTCCGACTTCAATGCACCGACCCGCCACAGAATATTCCGAAATCTCCTCCCCAGCCTCCAAAACCTGACATTAGAATACCATCAAACACTCTTTGACTGCTTTTTTGAAATGCCACTGACACTGTTTGGCACAGCAATTTGCAGGCTCTAAAGAGAGCGGCTGTGTTATTGAAATAAATCTGAGGCTCGGGTTTAGTAGCGAAATGAATACATCTCTCATGCACTGGCTCAGTAGTGAGAGCTGAATATTGAGGCTGACTTTTGTTTCCCTCGAGAGAAGCTTGTTGACTTTGTATCTGTAACTCCATGTCCTGTCATTTTCATTTGCCTTCTTTTTTTCTGCTCCTGCCTACTTATCTTTCAAGTATCCTCTTTCACTGCCCACTTCCCAGATGGTTTAAAAACAAATATATATTTTTTTTTTCCAGAGGGATAAACTTTAAAGCAGGGGTGTCAAACTCATTTTAGAAACGGGGGCCACGTGCAGAACAATCAACACCCAAGTGGGCCCGACAGGTAAAATCACGGCACGATAACTTAAAAATAAAGACAACTTAAGATTGTTTTCTTAGTTTAAAAATAGACAAAAATCCACAAATCATAATGTTATTGTTTTTTTTGTTGTTTTACACTTACATGTTGCGGTTAACAGTATATATATCCATCCATCATCTTCCGCTTATCCGAGGTCGGGTCGCGGGGGCAACAGCCTAAGCAGGGAAGCCCAGACTTCCCTCTCCCCAGCCACTTCGTCCAGCTCTTCCCGGGGGATCCCGAGGCGTTCCCAGGCCAGCCGGGAGACATAGTCTTCCCAACGTGTCCTGGGTCTTCCCCGTGGCCTCCTACCGGTTGGACGTGCCCTAAACACCTCCCTAGGGAGGCGTTCGAGTGGCATCCTGACCAGATGCCCGAACCACCTCATCTGGCTCCTCTCCATGTGGAGGAGCAGCGGCTTTACTTTGAGTTCCTCCCGGATGGCAGAGCTTCTCACCCTATCTCTAAGGGAGAGACCCAAACTCATTTGGGCCGCTTGTACCCGTGATCTTATCCTTTCAGTCATGACCCAAAGCTCATGACCATAGGTGAGGATGGGAACGTAGATCGACCGGTAAATTGAGAGCTTTGCCTTCCGGCTCAGCTCCTTCTTCACCACAACGGATCAATACAACGTCCGCATTACTGAAGACGCCGCACCGATCCGCCTGTCGATCTCACGATCCACTCTTCTCTCACTCGTGAACAAGACTCCAAGGTACTTGAACTCCTCCACTTGGGGCAGGGTCTCCTCCCCAACCCGGAGATGGCACTCCACCCTTTTCCGGGCGAGAACCATGGCCTCGGACTTGGAGGTGCTGATTCTCATTCCGGTCGCTTCACACTCGGCTGCGAACCGATCCAGTGAGAGCTGAAGATCCCGGTCAGATGAAGCCATCGGGACCACATCATCTGCAAAAATCAGAGACCTGATCCTGCGGTCACCAAACCAGAACCCTCAACGCCTTGACTGCGCCTAGAAATTCTGTCCATAAAAGTTCTGAACAGAATGGGTGACAAAGGACAGCCTTGGCGGAGTCCAACCCTCACTGGAAACGTGTCCGACTTACTGCCGGCAATGCGGACCAAGCTCTGGCACTGATCATACAGGGAGTGGACCGCCACAATAAATACAGTCCGGTACCCCAATAAGACTATATATAGTATATATACTTTGTCCTTTTATATTTTCTGAATAAATTATGTGGGTAACACTTTAGTATGGGGAACACGTATATTCACCATTAATTAGTTGCTCATCAACATGCAAATGGGTAACATACTGGCTCTTAATTAGTCATCGGGTCGTGTGTTTGTGATCATGTTCTGTTTAGTTACGTTCTGTTTTTGACTCCATTAGTTCTTGTTTTTGCGCACCCTGGTTTGTTTTACTTTCCATCCATTTTTCCATCCATTTTCTACCACTTATTCCCTTTCGGGGTCGCGGGGGGCGCTGGTGCCTATCTCAGCTACAATCGGGCGGAAGGCAGGGTACACCCTGGACAATTCGCCACCTCATCGCAGGGCCAACACAGATAGACAGACAACATTCACACACTAGGGCCAGTTTAGTGTTGCCACTCAACCTATCCCCAGGTGCATGTCTTTGGAGGTGGGAGGGGCCTATCCCCAGGTGCATGTCTTTGGAGGTGGGAGGAAGCCGGAGTACCCGGAAGGGAACCCACGCAGTCACGGGGAGAACATGCAAACTCCACACATGTTTTAGTTTCCATTACTACCAATTATTTTTCACCTGTTATGTGTTGACGACTCACGCACCTGATTTGTCTGGACTCACGCACCTGTCATCACTGCATCTATTTAAGCCTGTAATTTAGAATTGAATGGCAAACTTAAGCATAAGTTATCGGCGGTCACTGGAACGATTGTGAGGATCCTCCTGTATCCCTTTAAGGAGGATGCTTGTGCGTGACTTAGTCTTAGGTGGGGAGACTGGTGCACAGACAGTCACCACACGATCCTTGACATAATCGGGCCAGGGTCCAGTGGTATGGAGTCCAAGACGACTGGGGACCCTTTTTCTGCTCCACCTTTCCTCTGCCATCGCAGCCGTTGTGGTAGTTCTTAAATCTACCGTCTTCCGCCTGCTCCGCTGTTGAGGTCTTCACTGTATCCCTGGCTAAGGGGGAGTCAGGTACTAAGTGTTTGCCAAGGGCCACCTGGGGTAACATCAGTAAAGGGGTTAACCTCTGAGTGCCCCAAGACCCCATAGAGGAGCTTCCACTGCCGGACGCACTTAAACGTCATGTCCAGGACACTGAACATAAGTAGTAAACGTCTAACATCATTAACCTCCATGCAGATATGCCTAATTTCTTTTTATTGCGAATAAGGACTTTTTTTTTCCGAGTGGCTGCTGGTGGCAGGAGTTCTGTGCTCTTGTCATCCTTTTGTGTTCCTGGTGTTTCCCTCTTGATTTTATGTGGGGTTTTTTTCTTCCTTTTGGGCAGCACGGTGGGAGAGTGCATCTGCCTCACAATACAAAGGACCTGGGTTCAATCCCGGGCTCCGGATCTTTCTGTGTGAAGTTTGCATGTTCTCCCCGTGACTGCGTGGGTTCCCTCCGGGTACTCCGACTTCCTCCCACCTCCAAAGACATGCACCTGGGGATAAGTTGATTGGCAACACTAAATTGGCCCTAGTGTGTGAATGTTGTCTGTCTATCAGTTTTGGCCCTGTGATGAGGTGGCGACTTGTCCAGGGTGTACGCCACCTTCCGCCCGATTGTAGCTGAGATAGGTTCCAGATAGGTACCTTTGTTGTGTTCTTCGTTTGACGCATCCTCGAGGGAATCGAACCCGGTACCACGATGCCGAACCGGCATAACAACTGTCTCGTTTTAGTCAGAGATGCTAATCATCTTTGTTTTTACTGTTCATGCCATCGTGCCAAGTCTTAGTTCTTTATATTTCCTAGCTTACACGCTAACGTCTTTTGTTTCCCTTTTTATTAGCTCCAGTGTTTTTTATTCAGAGCTCACTTTTTGTTGATAAATTTGTTAGATCCTACCTTTGTTGTGTTCTTCGTTTGACGCATCCTCGAGGGAATCGAACCCGGTACCACGATGCCGAACCGGCGTAACAATTGTCTCGTTTTAGTCAGACATGCTAATCATCTTTGTTTTTACTGTTCATGCCATCGTGCCAAGTCTTAGTTCTTTATATTTCCTAGCTTACACGCTAACGTCTTTTGTTTCCCTTTTTATTAGCTCCAGTGTTTTTGTTCAGAGCTCACTTTTTGTTAATAAATTTGTTAGATCCTACCTTTGTTGTGTTCTTCGTTTGACGCATCCTCGAGGGAATCGAACCCGGTACCACGATGCCGAACCGGTGTAACAATTGTCTCGTTTTAGTCGGACATGCTAATCATCTTTGTTTTTACTGTTCGTGCCAAGTCTTAGTTCTTTATATTTCCTAGCTTACACGCTAACGTCTTTTGTTTCCCTTTTTATTAGCTCCAGTGTTTTTTGTCCAGAGCTCACTTTTTGTTGATAAATTTGTTAGATCTTACCTTTGTTGTGTTCTTCGTTTGACGCATCCTCGAGGGCATCGAACCCGGTTCCACGATGCCGAACCGGCGTAACAATTGTCTCGTTTTAGTCAGACATCTTTGTTTTTACTGTTCGTGCCATCGTGCCAAGTCTTAGTTCTTTATATTTCCTAGCTTACACGCTAACGTCTTTTGTTTCCCTTTTTATTAGCTCCAGTGTTTTTTGTTCAGAGCTCACTTTTTGTTCACAAATTTGTTAGCTCCTACCTTTGTTGTGTTCTTCGTTTGACGCATCCTCGAGGGAATCGAACCCGGTACCACGATGCCGAACCGGCGTAACAATTGTCTTGTTTTAGTCAGACATGCTAATCATCTTTGTTTTTACTGTTCGTGCCAAGTCTTAGTTCTTTATATTTCCTAGCTTACACGCTAACGTCTTTTGTTTCCCTTTTTATTAGCTCCAGTGTTTTTGTTCAGAGCTCACTTTTTGTTAATAAATTTGTTAGATCCTACCTTTGTTGTGTTCTTCGTTTGACGCATCCTCGAGGGAATCGAACCCGGTACCACGATGCCGAACCGGCGGAACAACTGTCTCGTTTTAGTCAGACATGCTAATCATCCTTGTTTTTACTGTTCGTGCCATCGTGCCAAGTCTTAGTTCTTTATATTTCCTAGCTTACACGCTAACGTCTTTTGTTTCCCTTTTTATTAGCTCCGGTGTTTTTTATTCAGAGCTCACTTTTTGTTGATAAATTTGTTAGATCTTACCTTTGTTGTGTTCTTCGTTTGACGCATCCTCGAGGGAATCGAACCCGTTACCACGATGCTGAACCGGCGTAACAATTGTCTCGTTTTAGTCAGACATGCTAATCATCTTTGTTATTACTGTTCGTGCCATCGTGCCAAGTCTTAATTCTTTATATTTCCTAGCTTACACGCTAACGTCTTTTGTTTCCCTTTTTATTAGCTCCAGTGTTTTTGTTCAGAGCTCACTTTTTGTTAATAAATTTGTTAGATCCTACCTTTGTTGTGTTCTTCGTTTGACGCATCCTCGAGGGAATCGAACCCGGTACCACGATGCCGAACCGGCGTAACAATTGTCTCGTTTTAGTCAGACATGCTAATCATCTTTGTTTTTACTGTTCGTGCCATCGTGCCAAGTCTTAGTTCTTTATATTTCCTAGCTTACACGCTAACGTCTTTTGTTTCCCTTTTTATTAGCTCCAGTGTTTTTGTTCATAGCTCACTTTTTGTCCACAAATTTGTTAGATCTTACCTTTGTTGTGTTCTTCGTTTGACGCATCCTCGAGGGAATCGAACCCGGTACCACGATGCCGAACCGGCGTAACAATTGTCTCGTTTTAGTCGGACATGCTAATCATCTTTGTTTTTACTGTTCGTGCCATCGTGCCAAGTCTTAGTTCTTTATATTTCCTAGCTTACACGCTAACGTGTTTTGTTTCCCTTTTTATTAGCGCCAGTGTTTTTATTCAGAGCTCACTTTTTGTTGATAAATTTGTTAGATCCTACCTTTGTTGTGTTCTTCGTTTGACGCATCCTCGAGGGAATCGAACCAGGTACCACGATGCCGAACCGGCGTAACAATTGTCTCGTTTTAGTCCAAAAAAAACCGCCGTTGACGATAACTATGATGAAAATTTTTCATCGACAGTGAATTGTGAATTATATTTATATAGCGCTTTTCTCTAGTGACTCAAAGCACTTTACATAGTGACACCCGATATCTAAGTTACATTTAAAGCAGTGTGGGTGGCACTGGGAGCAGGTGGGTAAAGTGTCTTGCCCAAGGACACAACGGCAGTGACTAGGATGGCGGAAGCCGGAATTGAACCTGCGACCCTCTACCAACCGAGCTATGCCGCCCCAAAATGAACACTGCTTCTCATGACAGAAAACCAAACAAATTTAGCCGAACTGCACCAATTGCGTCAAGAAAAGTGGTCAACAATTCAAGCAGAAGCTTGTGGATGGCAAACAAAAGCACTTTATTGGGTTGAAACTTGCCAAGGGACTTGAAACAAATACTAACATTGCTGTACGTATACTTTTGACCCAGCAGATTTGCTCCCACTTTCAGTAGACGCATAATAAATTCATAAAAGAAGCAAACTTCATGAATATTTTTTCTGTGACCACCAAGTATGTGCTCCAGTCACTACATCACAAAACAATAGTTGCAGAAATGATTGGAAATTCAAGACCGCCATGACTTTATGTTCTTTACGAGTGGATGCAAACTTTTAACCACGACTGTATGCTTAGGTGTAAATAAGCATTGATCATCAGTACCATATGTGGCAAGTAACCTCTGCTGCAGAAGTGATTCATTCCAACCACAAATGAGAATAAAACAAAGAAGTTGTACAAAGCAGCATATGCCGAGGCGGACACGGTGGTGCACGGCGAGACCCACGCACGGGTTTGACTGCGCCATGTGAGCCCTTGTTGTGTTGCACCTGCCTCCCTAGTCAACAACACGTGTCCCCGCATCCAGTCAGGGTCACTTCCTGTGAGATCCCTCGCCCCAGGACTAACGGTGATGGAGTGCATAAGTCTGGGGGAGGAAGGGAATGGTGTGGAAACAGCAGGGGGTTATTTAGTATGTAGGAGTGACGACAACAAAGACAGTCTGTTCGCATTCTTCTCCTCCCAGTCGGGCCAGGCATGCTCTCTTGTGAAAAACACACCTTCGTTCGAGCAAATGTTAGCAGCACTGAATGTTGTTTGGCATTTAAACACACATTTTCTGTAAAAAAAAAAACAAAAAATGTCTCAAAAACACAAGAAGTTGTTATCATGACAACAAACTTCCACCACAGCATTCGAACTACAAACCCAGTTTCCATGTGAGTTGGGAAATGGTGTTAGATGTAAATATAAACGGAATACAATGATTTGCAAATCCTTTTCAAGCCATATTCAGTTGAATATGCTACAAAGACAACATATTTGATGTTTTTGTAAACAATTAACTTAGAATTTCATGCGTGCCAAAGTAGTTGGGAAAGGGCATGTTCACCACTGTGTTACATCACCTTTTCTTTTAACAACACTCAATAAACGTTTGGGAACTGAGGAAACTAATTGTTGAAGCTTTGAAAGTGGAATTCTTTCCCATTCTTGTTTTATGTAGAGCTTCAGTCGGGGTCTCCGCTGTCGTATTTTACACTTCATAATGCGCCACACATTTTCCATGGTAGACAGGCCTTTACAAAGCCACGCTGTTGTAACACGTGCTGAATGTGGCTTGCTGAAATAAGCAGGGGCGTCCATGAAAAAGACGGCGCTTAGATGGCAGCATATGTTGTTCCAAAAGCTGTATGTACCTTTCAGCATTAATGGTGCCTTCACAGATGTGTAAGTTACCCATGCCTTGGCCACTAATGCACCCCCATACCATCACACATGTGTAAGTTACCCATGTCTTGGGCACTAATACACCCCCATACCATCACACATGTGTAAGTTACCCATGCCTTGGGCACTAATACACCCCCATACCATCACACATGTGTAAGTTACCCATGTCTTGGGCACTAATACACCCCCATACCATCACACATGTGTAAGTTACCCATGCCTTGGGCACTAATACACCCCCATACCATCACACATGCTGGCTTTTCAACTTTGCGTCGATAACAGTCTGGATGGTTCGCTTCCCCTTTGGTCCGGATGACACGATGTCGAATATCTCCCCCAAAAAATGTGAAATGTGGACTCGTCAGACCACGGAACACTTTTCCATTTTGCATCAGTCCATCTTAGATGATCTCGGGCCCAGAAAAGCTGGCGGAGTTTCTGGATGTTGTTGATAAATGACTTTTGCTTTGCCTTGTAGAGCTTTAACTTGCACTTACAGATGTAGCGACAAACTGTATTTAGTGACAGTGGTTTTCTGAAGTGTTCCTGAACCCATGTGGTGATATCCTTTAGAAATTGATGTTAGTTTTTGATACACTGCCGTCTGAGGGATGGAAGGCCATGCTGCTTACATGGAGTGATTTTTCCAGATTTTCTGAACCTTTTGATGATATTATGGAGCGTAGATGTTGAAATCCCTAAATTTCTTGCAATGTCACTTTGAGAAAGGTTGTTCTTAAACTGTTTGACTATTTGCTCACACAGTTGTGGACAAAGGGGTGTACCTCGCCCCATCCTTTCTTGTGAAAGACTGAACATTTTTTGGGAAGCTGTTTTTATAGCCAATCATGGCACCCACCTGTTCCCAATTAGCCTGCACACCTGTGGGATGTTCCAAATAAGTGTTTGATGAGCATTCCTAGACTTTATCAGTATTTGCCACATTTTTCCCACTTTTTTGTCACGTGTTGCTGGCATCAAATTCCAAAGTTAATGATTAATTGCAAAAAAAAAAAAAAAAACGTAATCAGTTTGAACATCAAATATGTTGTCTTTGTCGCATATTCAACTGAATATGGTGTTATGATCCGCCGCCCGGATTATATGTTATTTTAGTTTTTGAGTCCTTTTGTGTGTTCTGTTTGTTTTTGGACTCTTCCGATCCCTAGTTTAGCTCTTCCTTATTTACCTTGTTACCATAGTTTCTGATTTCTTCCACCTGCTCTGGTTGTTGTCGCGCACATGTGATTCCTGATTACTGCCAGTATTTAAGCCTGCCTTTTTCCACAGTTCGATCTTGATCCTTTGTTTGCGGTAAGCAACACTCACGTTGCTATTTCCTAAACCTTGTTTCTATGCTAAGTAGCTCCTTAGCTTCCCGTGAACTCTGCACGTCATTTTTCCGTTTTCCGTGCTAATTTTTAGCTTAATTTTCCGTGCGTAGGCACGCGTATTCTTTTGTCTGTTTTTGTACCATTGTTATCTTTTTTTTTTAATATTAAACCAAGCTCTTACCTGCTATTCCTGTCCCTTCTGGTCCATTTGCAACTTGGGGTGGACAAAACGGCCATCCAATAAGCGCCACCATCCTGACATATGGCTTGAAAAGGATTTGCAAATCATTGTATTCTGTTTATATTTACATCGAACACAGTTTCCCAACTCATATGGAAACGGGGTTTGTATCTTGATGGATTGAAAATGAACACCAGTGAGTGGACTGATGAACATTATCACAAAATTTATTCAGCAAATATAAATAACGACAAAGATAGAATACTATTAACCGCAACAACAAATAAAAAACATTATGATTTGTACATTTTCAGAATGTTTTTGTTGTTATATTTTCTATTTTATTTCCATTTATACCTCCATTGTTTACGTTTTAAATTATATTTCAATTCTGTACACTCCGGCTGGAATTGTAATTTTCCCAAGGAAACTCTTTTGAAGGAATCAGTAAAGTGTTATCTATCTATCTATCTATCTATCTATCTATCTATCCATCTATCCCTCCTATTGTGTTGATTAGCAATTGTTTTTTGTCAGGAATAAATGATAAAAAAATATATATATGTTTTTCATGGAGAACATCCACTGAGGCACACTTTGAAAACTGCTGACTTAAAACTTTGACTGTTCACTTGGTAAAGTTTTTTTTTTTTTGATAGTGAATGTTTGAAAATGCCCCTAAGAGCAGCTGAGATAGGCTCCAGCGACCCCAAAAAAGGGACAAGCGGTAGAAAATGGATGGTGTTGTTGTTGTCGGTGTTGTCTAGAGCTCAGCAGAGTAACCGTGTAATACTCTGCTGTATCAGTAGGTGGCAGCAGGTAGCTAACTGCTTTGTAGATGTCGGGAACAGTGGGGGGTAGGGTGCAGGTAAAAAGGTGTTCAATGCTTAAACCAAAAATAAACCAAAAGGTGAGTGCCCCTAAGAAAAGGCATTGAAGCTTAGGGAAGGCTATGGAGAAGGAAACTAAAACTGAACGGGCTACAAAGTAAACAAAAACATAATGCTGGACAACAGCAAAGACTTACTGTGGAGCAAAGACGGTATTTGTTTTTCTGTTTTCACTTGTGCCGTATTGTAACTAAAAGATTGTTTCACAGATGTTCTGACGTTCTCTCCGCTTTGCTGTTGTATTTGCAGTCGAATTTGACGACTGTGCGGGGAATGAAGACGTGGCTTTCGAGGTGTCCGTTCCCGGCTTCCGGGTCGATAAGGATTTGAATTTGGTTCCCTGGCGAGACGTCACCTCTAGCAGGCGTGTCATGTTCATCCACGGGCTGGGTGCACGTGCAGACGACATGGCACAGGTGCACATCACCGGACTACCGCTGGAGTCGCCGCATGTTCTCAAGGTGAGTGTCACAACACACTCTGTGAGGGTCAAGGTCACCTCGGGGTCACTACTGCACTCTTTTTTACAACACTGGGGTGGCTTCTGCAGTGTTTCTTTGCCGGTGGTTTTTTAACCTTTTTGAGCCAAGGCAAATTTTTTTGTGTTGAAAAAAAGCAGAGGCACAACACCAGCAGAAATCATTAAAAAAACGAAACTCAGTTGATATTAAAAAGTCGTCGTCGCAATTGTTGGATGTGACTTTAAACCAGGGGTAGGGAACCTATGGCTCTAGAGCCAGATGTGGCTCGTTTGATGCCTGCATCTGGCTCTCAGGTAAATCTTAGAACAGTGGTCCCGAACCACCGGGCCGCAGAAGAATTTTTTATAAAAAAAATATATATATATAATTTTTTTAATTTTTTTTTATAAATCAACACAAAAAACACAATATACACTTACAATTAGTGCACCAACCACAAAAACCTCTCTTTTTCATGACAAAGAAGAAGAAAAAAAAAGGACCCCCCCACCCCCGGGCCGCGGGACAAAATATTAAGCGTTGACTGGTCCGCGGATACAAAAAGGTTGGGGACCACTGTCTTAGAAGACATTGCTTAACACGAGAAGTAATAAATAATTTCACTGGTAAACAGTGTTAAAATAACCTTCAAAATGTGAGATTTTTTGTAAATATTCTAAAAATAGCAACAATTAAAACATTCTTTATATTTTTGAATAATACTTATAAATATGAATGTAAGTTCATAAACTGTGGACAAATAATACAACAATGCAATATTCAGTGTTGACAGCTAAACTTTTTGTGGACATGTTCCATAAATATTGATGTTAAAGATTTTTTTTTTGTGAAGAAATGTTTAGAAGTAAGTTGATGAATCCAGATGGATCTCTATTACAATCCCCAAAGAGGGCTCTTTAAGTTGATGATTACTTCTATGTGTAGAAACCTTTATTTATATTTGAATCACTTGTTTATTTTTTAACAAGTTTTTAGTCACTTTTATATCTTTTTTCCAAATAGTTGAAGAAAGACCACTACAAATGAGCAACATTTAGCACTGTTATACAATTTAATAAATCAGAAACTGATGACATAGTGCTGTATTTTACTTCTTTATCTCTTTTTTTCAACCAAAAATGTTTTTGCTCTGATTAGGGGGTACTTGAATTAAAAAATGTTCACAGGGGGTACATCACTGAAAAAAGGTTGAGTACCACTGGTATAGGGTGATAGAAGGTGATGTCACCAAGCTGACTGCCTGGCAACTGCAGGTTTAAAAAGTGACGTGGTGATTGGCAACAGGTGCATGAGTCCAAGTGAATCAGGTGCGTGACGTGGGGACAGGTGAAAACTGATGGGTTGGCATGGTGACAAAACAAACAAGAGTGCACAATGAGCCTAAAACCAAACAGAACGTGACCACAAAACATGACAATTAGACTACAATTGTTGGCTATCCTACCCATCTTTGTGCTACACTAACGAGCATCGTGGAAGGCTCCAACTAATTTATGCTCCCAAGCAAAAGCTAAACACAACTCATATCTCAAAACACTCTTGAATTGGGGGTACTACTGTATTATGACAGCAAGAACGCAGTAAATGTTTCAAAGGACGTTGATATTAGATGGTGTCTGTCTGAAAGGCCAAGCAATTTGAAAAAGGCTAGACTGACTTTTAACGAAGGTGGAAAGTGTAAAAACCTCTGAAAGCGACCAAAGTTGCCAGCTTAACCTTTGAGCACACCTTCACCTGCACAAGATTTACAAACTAGAATGTCTTCCTGTGAGACCGCCGCCTGATTTCCTTCCATTACATCATCTTGAGAGCCACCTGATTGTTTTCCATTTAGTGAATTTCGACCTTGCTTTTTGACATGTTTAGGTTTTTTTTAACGTAGATGTGGAATGCACTACCAACGGACCTTAAAATTCGAAACTTCCATTTTTTTTTTCTACCGCTTATTCCCTTTCGGGGTCGCGGGGGGCGCTGGCGCCTATCTCAGTTACAATCGGGCGGAAGGCGGGGTACACTCTGGACAAGTCGCCACCTCATCGCAGGGCCAACACAGATAGACAGACAACATTCACACACTAGGGCCAATTTTAGTGTTGCCAATCAACCTATCCCCAGGTGCATGTCTTTGGAAGTGGGAGGAAGCCGGAGTACCCGGAGGGAACCCACGCATTCACGGGGAGAACATGCAAACTCCACACAGAAAGATCCCGAGCCTGGATTTGAACCCAGGACTGCAGGACCTCCGTATTGTGAGGCAGACGCACTAACCCCTCTGCCACCGTGAAGCCCAAATTCGAAACTTCCCTACTAAATTTTAAAACTGCCATAAAATAATGGCTCAGCTCAACCTCTACCTGATCGAAACCAAAATTGATCCCCAGCAACTCTTCGAAGCATCAAACAGGTTTAAATGTGGTCATAGTGTTTATATACAAACCCTGTTTCCATATAAGTCAGGAAATTGTGTTAAATGTAAATATAAACGGAATACAATAATTTGCAAATCCTTTTCAACCCATATTCAGTTAAATATGCTACAAAGACAACATATTTGATGTTCAAACTCATAAACTTTGTTTTTTTTTGCAAATAATAATTAACTTAGAATTTTATTGCTGCAACAGATGCCAAAGTAGTTGGGAAAGGGCATGTTCACCACTGTGTTACATCACCTTTTCTTTTAACAACACTCAAAAAATGTTTGGGAACTGAGGAAACTAATTCTTATTATGTTTTAATGTAGACAAATAGAATCATCATACGGGTGTGATTATATGCATCAAGTATTCATTCAAGGCTAAGGCAAATTATCGAAATATATATCATGGATTGTGACATGGCCTAAAAATATCGAGATAATAAAAATTTAAAAAAGCCCATATCGCCCAGCCCAATAAGGACCGCAAAATGGCATTTATTAGCAGATATATTACCAGGCATTTTTTTGCAAAACCAACTTTTCTTACCTTCTGGTACCTGCTGATGTGAATTTGAGATCTGCATAAGTCCTGAAAATGTGTGCAAGTCTGCCATTATAGTCTATGACGACACCGTAGACATAAGCTTCTTCTTTTTCTCTACGTTCTTATGTGGCATTCATTTAAAGTAGCGTAAAGTTCTTACTCATATCCGTCAGTAAACTTGCTATCAAAGGGCTACAAACTCTGATGGGTTTACATAAGGGTTCCGGTCGGACAGTTTTTCACGGGACACATTCCAGGCGTTGTTGTTGCACTAGTGAGCCACGGATGAGGAGATGCTGCTCCGTTATTTATTTAAGTAATGTCTGAATGTCATTAAAACAGTTAGCTCCATCGTTTGCCCCTTCTTCCACTCCCATCCTTGCACGCTACACCGCTACATCAAAAATGACGGAGAAAAGACGCTGACGTAGGTGAGCCACGTAAATAAGACCGCCCACAGAACGGTGCATCAGAAAGCGACTTGAATATGATCTGTAAAACATAATCCATGCAACTTTTTCACAAAATAACCACCATTACATGGTATGTAGATCACAAGGAAGTGTTTTAAATTTAGAAAAAAAAAATCATTATATGACCCATTTAATGCACCCTATGGTCTGAAAAATTTGGTACCCAAATATCAACTTCTCAGGAGTCTTTTTAAGCAATCACTGATTGTGCAGAGAAAATGTGTTCTGTTGGAGACAAATAGTAATTCTTATATTTCACAACCCAAATCCTTGTTCAGGTCAATCAAGCTGATGAGAAATGATTCCAGGGACAGAAAATGCATTTTGTGTTCCCATCAGCTCTCAGGGATCATCCCTTTTGTTGGCGGGGCACTAAGTGCACCGCTAGCCTCGTTTCTCAGGGTTTGCCTTCTTTTTTTTTCAATGCCAGCATCCTTTCTTGTTTACTTCTCCCTGGGATCTTTGCTAGTTACAGTTGGGGTTTGTTCGAAGTCCTACCATATGGTGTTTGTTTCCTTCCAACTTTACTTCATACTGTCTTGAATCAGACAAAATTTAAAGCAAGAAAAACTATGTTTATGACAGACACGTACAAATTAATCAGATTAAACACCCATGGAAAGGTGGTATCGTACCTCGCGTCTTACTACAAATTCAGATGTTTTTATATACGAAAAACCATGGTCAAATTCTGAAATGCACAACTAATGGCATTGGCAGCACATTCGAGATTTGCACACATCCACAAAGAAGCTCAGGTACAGGAGTGAAGTGAAGTGAATTATATTTATATAGCGCTTTTTCTCTAGTGACTCAAAGCGCTTTACATAGTGAAACCCAATATCTAATTTTTACATTCAAACCAGTGTGGGTGGCACTGGGAGCAGGTGGGTAAAGTGTCTTGCCCAAGGACAGGAGACTTTTAGCAATAGCTTGCCATGGTTCTAGTAATCTTGAACATTTCCATTGGCAAATATGAGTACTACCAGGTAAAACAAGGTACTACTCCCTGGCCCTGCGGTCATGGGGTTCCAAATGATACCATAAATGTGTTATATATATATATATTTAAACTTTTATTAGTAGATTGCACAGTACAGTACATATTCCGTACAATTGACCACTAAATGGTAACACTCGAGTAAGTTTTTCAACTTGTTTAAGTCGGGGTCCACGTTAATCAATTCATGGTACAAATATATACTATCAGCATAATACAGTCATCACACGAGTTAATCATCAGAGTATATACATTGAATTATTTACATTATTTACAATCGGGGGGTGGGATGTGAAGGGGAGCTGGGTTTGGTTGATATCAGCACTTCAGTCGTCAACAATTGCAACATCTGACAAATGGACATTGAAACAGTGTAGGTCTTATTTAGTAGGATATGTACAGCAAGTAGTGGACATAAAGAGATCAGAAAGCATAATAACAAGTATATATATATATATATATATATATATATATATATATATATATATATATATATATATATATATATATAACACACACATATATTTATAAGACGAGTTGAGTTTATACCAAAAAGTTCTATTTTGGTTTCATCTGACCACATGACATTCTCCCAATCCTCTGCTGTATCATCCATGTATCCATTTTGGTATAAACTCAACTTGTCGTGTTTGGAGGAAGAAGAATACTGAGTTGCATCCCAAGAACACCACACCTACTGTGAAGCATGGGGGTGGAAACATCATGCTTTGGGGCTGTTTTTCTGCTAAGGGGACAGGACGATTGATCCGTGTTAAGGAAAGAATGAATGGGGCCATGTATCCTGAGATTTGGAGCCAAAACCTCCTTCCATCTGTGAGAGCTTTGAATGGTTGACCAAGTACTTATTTTCCACCATCATTTACAAATAAATTATTTAAAATTCCTACAGTGTAAGTTCCTGGATTTTTTTTCCACATTCTGTCTCTCCCAGTTGAAGTGTACCTATGATGAAAATGACAGACCTCTGTCATCATTTGAAGTGGGAGAACTTGCACAATCGCTGGCTGACTAAATACTTTTTTGCCCCACTGTATGTGTATATATATATATATATATATATAAATATATATATATATATATCCTGTGTTTGCCATTTGTTCCCCATCCCATGCCTCACTATACAAAATGTGGTCTTGCAGAACATCTGATAACATAATTAAATGTTTGACAGGTGTTTTTGTCTTTAATCAATCAATCAATCAATCATTTTTTATTTGAATAGCCCTAAATCACTAGTGTCTCAAAGGGCTGCACAAACCACAACTACATCCTCGGTAGAGCCCACATAAGGGCAAGGAAAAACTCACCCCGGTGGGACGTCGGTGACAGTGACAATGATGACTATGAGAAACCTTGGAGAGGACTGAATATGTGGGCACCCCCCCCCCCCTCCCCCAGGGGACAAAAAGCAATGCTTGTCGAGTGGATCTAACATGATATGATATTGTGAAAGTGCAATCTTGTGGACAGAATGTGCTGACAAACCCTGGCTGTCATTAAATCCCCTCCTCGTAGTTCCCAAGTTGATGGTTGATGTCCGTCCGTCGGTCAAAGTTGAGACAAGTGGGTGTTATCCCACCCAAATTCCATTTTAACAATATAATGTCAAGCTCTTCTAAAACCTCCACTCCCTGTTTCTTTTCATACGCAAACATCCTGCGGGAAACTTATGAACGCGATGTAAGGCATCGTTGGCTGATGATTGAACTCAACCAGGGAGGAAAATAGTTTTAATTCCAGTAGCTATTAGTGTGCTTTCAAACATGAACCATAAAGGTGAAGGAAGCTGTAAATAAAAATAAAAAAGTGCAACTGCAACAGGTCAATATGTTTAATTTGACAAACACCCTCTCCAGAGATATGTGTCTTATTCTGTAAACATCTTTTTGTTGTGCTGCAGCATTTATGTCCTGTGGGGTCACAGGCGGGCATCATTCAAATATAAACACTGGAAAAAGGTGAAATAATCTAAGTCTATAATCCTATTTATTCAGCTTGTGTTGTTTTTTTCTGCTAACTGAATTCAATGCAACATTCAACGGTCCTGTAATATTTTCATCCTGCAACGGCAAATAGATTTTTCTCTCACCGAGCTTGTTGACTAAGGCCGTTTGGGTCTGACTAAGACGCAACATCTTGCAGACGCAGCACAACAGCACACATTGTAATCTTTGTTCTGTCAACACTCCACTCAGTAATTCTGTTTACTGCGTTTGCTGTTGTCTTGTCCCTTTTAGATTAATGCATCTTTATTTGCACCATTTGGCTAAGAGGCTTGGAATTTAATAGGCTCTTATGCATTATTTGTCAGATTGTATGTGTAGCTTTTATTGTTGGTATGGAAACCAGGAATGCGACATAAAAGTGCAAACCGACTCCAGATTGAAGGGTGAAAGGGATAAATAGTCAGCCATGAGTCATTCCCCCTCTTAAATGTGTATTACATCAGTTTTGAGAATCTTTTCCAGTCGAAATAGCCTCAGATATGTGTCCGTCCTTCCATTTATAAACTGCTTGTCCTTTTTGAAAGTAAACTGGACCTCCGACAAGAATCCATCATTCCATCATCAATGTGTTTGTCACTTCTTGCGAATACTGTATTTCCTTGACTATAAGGCACACTCAAAATATTTTTTCTCCAAACTCTACAGTGCGCCTTACAATGGATAAATCTGGTTTACTCTTACCGACCTCAAACTGATATTATTTGGTACATGGTGTGATGATAAGTGTGACCAGTAGATGGCAGCCAAACATAAGAGATAAGGGTAGGCTGCACTATGATAGCAATATGACTCAAGTAAACAACACCAACATTTTATATGTTCCATTAAAAATATTGAACATTACACATGGCGCTCAAAAATCTATCAAAATGTTTTAGTACGACTTTGGTAAGCAGTGAAAAAAAAATAAAAAAATAAAAAAATATATATATATATATATATATGTATATGTATATGTATATGTATATATATATATATATATATATATATATGTATATGTATATGTATATATATATATATATATATATATTGGAGAGGAGGAAAGCAATGGATGTCGAGCGGGTCTAACATGATACTGTGAAAGTTCAATCCATATTCGATCCAACACAGCAGCGAGAGTCCCGCTCACAGCGGAGCCAGCAGGAAACCATCTCAAGCGGAGGCGGATCAGCAGCGCAGAGATGTCCCCAGCCGATACACAGGCGAGCAGTACATGGCCACTGGATCGGACCGGACCCCCTCAACAAGGGAGAGTGGGACATAGGAGAAAAAGAAAAGAAACGGCAGATCAACTAGTCTAAAAAGGGAGTCTATTTAAAGGCTAGAGTATACAAATGAGTTTTAAGGTGAGACTCTTACTACTTATGCCATTGACATGCTGCCATGGTTTTCTTGCTGCTGGTTTCTTGTGTATTCTTGTCACAGAAAGTGTTTATTTGTTTCATGTCCATAGTTTTTGCCCAAGTGCTAGTTTTCGTTTCATTAGTCAAGTTTGTTCTCCACCTTTGTGCGCGCCTTTAGTTTTGTACCTTTTGTTAGAGTTCAAATAACAACTTTGGTTGCATCTCAGGAAAACAATCACCCCAAAGTCCACGCTGTGACATGACTTTCTATTGATTATTGATCCAAACGTTTCATATTTGATTTTAACACACACCTCAGCCAAAACTCTTTACTTTTACCACTTAGCCCCTTACTTAGGATTACTAATTGTTCAGGTAATTCATTTGTGGGGTTACAGTTCCCCCAATGTCAAATGTAGAGTTACCTTCCTATCTGTTATCTTTGTCATCATCTATTAGCAAATTGATTCAATAACGATTAACATTGTTTATTAAATGCCTGAGTGGTTCTGTTTACTTGACTCGGTACTGTTTCCCCCCCACAATTCTTAGCGACACAACCTTGTCCCACTGACTGAGGTTGGCCATGATATTATCCATTTCTCAATAGGACTCCGCCGCAGTGTCAGAAATGAGTAATGGCACTTCTCCATATAGCATTGAAAGTAAAAATGGCAGAACAGACAAGGACGCGACTTTGCTTGCCAAAGTAATTCGAGACCGGGATGACAATGACAGCCTTTTCTCTCCCTCATGCTCAATTGCACTCGACCTTAAACAAATGCAATCAGTATTAGTTTTGCTTTAGAGTTCTTCAAAACAATGGGTACAGTGGGACCCGAAGGTCAAAAAACCTCAAGCAAAACAGAATCCATATACAGTATTCAATCTCGGTCTATAGAAGTTAATTACATTCAGTAGAACCTCAACTAATGAGGTCATAGGGTTCTATGTTCCTCTGACCGGCATCTACTCCAGCTCTTCCCGGGGAATCCCGAGGCGTTCCCAGGCCAGCCGGGAGACATAGTCTTCCCGATGTGTCCTGGGTCTTCTCCGTGGCCTCCCTGTGCCCAAAAAACCTCCCGAGGGAGGCGTTTGGGTGGCATCCTGACCAGATGCCCGAACTACCTGGGGAAGGCGTGGCGAAGTTGGTAGAATGGCTGTGACAGCAATCTGAGGGTTACTGGTTCAATCCCCATCTTCTACCATCCTAGTCAGGTCCGTTGTGTCCTTGGGCAAGACACTTCACCCTTGGTCCTGATGGGTCCTGGTGAGCGCCTTGCATGGCAGCTCCGGCCGTCAGTGTGTCAAGGTGTGTGTGTGAATGGGCGAATGTGGAAATACTCTCAAAGTGCTTTGGGCTCCTTAAAAAGGGGTAGAAAAGCGCTATACAAGTGCAACCCATTTACTATTTTACCATTTACCATTTACCTCTGAACGACTCTGACCGTCGTAGCGTGGATTGCATGGACCATCTAGGAAGGACATCAAATGTGCAAGTGTCTTAGTCGATCGGGTCGGCTTTTCAGCTGCCGGTGGCGTTGTCTTCATCTGGGGCTCATTCTCTGATTGTTCTTTTGCGATTGCTTCTGCCGTGCTGCACTCCTGCCGACACTCCAACTCTCTCTCTCTCGCTCCTTCCTCCTTCTCCCCTCTTAAACTCTGCAAGGAGATAGGCAGATTGAGAACCGGTGTGTGTGTCACGTACCTGATCTTGATTGTGGCGGCGTCGCTCCAGGCACGCCCCGCCTCTTTGTTCCGCTGCATACTCTGCCTCCTGGCCGCCATCTTGAGCCGGGCCAGAGCATGTCCCGCCCCGCCGTCGGCCCGTCGGCTCCGCCTCTCCACAACCTCATCTGGCTCCTCTCGACGTGGAGGAGCAGCAGTTTTGCTTTGAGCTACCCACGGATGGCAGAGCTTCTCACCCTATCTCAAACGGAGAGCCCCGCCACTGGGCGGAATAAACTCATTTCGGCCGCTTGTACCCGTGATCTTGTCCTTTCGGTCATAACCCAAAGCTCAGGACCATAGGTGAGGATGAAAACGTAGATCGACTGGTATATTGAGAGCTTTGTCTTCCGGCTCAGTTTCTTCTTCACCACAATGGATTGATACAGTGTACGCCTTACTGAAAACGCTGCACCGATCCACCTGTTGATCTCACGATCAACGTTTCTTGAACTCCTCCACTTGAGGCAGGGTCTCCTCCCCAACCCGGAGATGGCACTCCAACCTTTTCCGGGTGGACTCGTAATTGGAGGTTCTGCTTCTCATCCCAGTCGCTTCACACTGGGCTGCGAACCAATCCAGTGAGAGCTGAAGATCCTGGCCATATGAAGCCATCAGGACCACATCGTCTACAACAAGCCAAGACCTAATCCTGCAGCCACCAAACCCGATCCCCTTAACGCCTTGAATTTGCGTAGGAATTCTGAAATGAATTTATATCAGTTTAATCTATGCTTTCCCCCCAAAACCGCACACATTTATTTATAATATGCCTTTTAAAAAGACCATTTTCAGAAAAGAAATACACCACCGGTCGTTGGCGGTCTGTGCGATTCTCACTTAGGTCTTCAGTGATGTCCGACTTTGTCCGACTTCACCTATCAAAATACCATAATTGATGTCACCACATGGACACACCTGGAGATACCCAATTACTCACTACTCTGCATTGAATCCTCTTAACCAGGGGTCGGGAACCCTTTTGGCTGAAAGAGCCATACAAGCCAAATATTTTAAAAAGTATTTCCGTGATAGCCATATAATATTTTTTTTTAAGACTGAATACAACTAAATGCGCGCATTTCTAAGTAAGACTAACATTTTTAGAGTGTAATAAGTCTCTTATTCTTTTTAATAACATTGTTATTCTGAAGCTAACCAACAATAAATAAAATACTTCTTACCATTAATGCGACTTCTTGAACAGGTGCGGTAGAAACCGGATGTGTCAGGCTTGTCCTTGACAGTGTGGCTATGTCTTAGTTTTTCCTCTGCATTTGTCTTAGTTCCTGTTCCTGTTTGTCTCCCTGAGTGCTGTTTCCCCTTAACTGTGGCTGATAGGCACCTGGCCACACCTGGTGTCAATCAGCCAGTCACTATTTAGACCTGCTTTCTCCTCCAGTAAGTGATGGATTAGTTGTGCTACTACTTGTCGCTGTTCCAGCATGCTGTGGACTGTTTTCCGTCTTTTTGTTCCTAGTTCCTGTTTGCTGGTTCCGGTTTCCTTTTTCCAATTTGTCCGTTCCTGGTTTGTGTTTTTTCTTTATATTTTGGACATTAAATCATGTTTTCTTTTACAATGCCTGCCACCATCTCTGCATCTTGGGGTTCGTCAACAACTCAACCTGACAGGATGGATAAATTAAAATGCATAAGAATGTTTTATATTTTGAACGTTATTTTTGTGATTACCAGCTGAATTATTCATTACTTACCATTTTAAGCAATGTCAGCTAAGATTTATCTGAGAGCCAGATGCAGTCATCGAAAGAGCCACATCTGGCTCTAGAACCACAGGTTCCCTACCCCTGCTCTAAATAGCGTGAACAACGGTCTATCTTTCGGCAGATTTAACATTCAATAAACCTGCTTCAGCAATTAAACCTACTCAGTGGCCTCAAGGTTAGAGGGTCCGTCCTGAGATCGGTAGGTCGTGAGTTCAAACCCCGGCCGAGTCATATCTAAGATTATAAAAATTGGACCCATTACCTCCCTGCTTGAAACTCAGTATTAAGGGTTGGAATTGGGAATTAAATTAGTAAATGATTCCCGGGCGCGGCCACTACTGCTGCTCACTGCTCCCCTGTGGGGAGGGGTCAAGCATTGGCACTTCATTTGACTTTATTTATTTAAAACATATCTTACGTGGTACTGTTAATTATGTATTTATACTTAATATTTTGATTTATATTTAACATTCAGAGTCAACTTTTAATCTACACTTAAAACAGATGAATATGAGCTAAATGTTAGAAATATATCTGCTCGAAAATTGTGACTGAATGTTTACATGTGGCACTTTATACATAATTACATCATAAAAGTGCACTTTGTACAAAGTGAAAACATTTGTACTTAGATGGAACAATTTAAATATCGCTGATATTTGTGGGACAAATCAATACCTGAGTTAAAAAAAACACATCACCTTCAAATGTGCATTTTTCAAGCTCTGTAGAAGCTAAACGTTTGCACTGCAGCTCCAGTCTCTTTTCAAGCCAGAAGTTTGTCCTTGAGGGACTGGACTTTGACAGCTTTGAATCATCCGGTTTCAAAGAAACAGTTTGGAAAATACCTCAAAAGGTGCATTTTAAGTGTCCGGGATAATCGAGATTCAGCGCCTTTAGGGTGAGCCAAGGCAGAGAGAGTAAGCCCTTGCAATAATTCCCTCTATGACAATGCCAATGTTATTTGGGCTATTATTAGTCGAAGTTCTGGGCTTTGAGGTTCACAGTAATGGCTGTTTAAGTTCCTCAAAGTTCTCAGGAAATTGTTAGTGTCTATAAAATACATAGACATACTATATCTAGAAAGCATATCATGTTACCAAATTTTCCGGACCATAGGGCGCACCGGATTATAAGGCGCACTGCCGATGAATGGTCTATTGTTGATCTGTTTTCATATATAAGGCGCTCCGGATTATAGAGCGCACAAAAGGAGTCATATTATTATGATTTTTTTTCTCAATGACAAACACTTCTTTTGGTCTACATAACATGTTAATGGTGGTTCTTTGGTCAAAATGTTGCATGGATTATGTTTTACAGACCATCTTCGAGTAGCCTTCTGACAGTCGTTCCGGATTCGCCGTTTTGTGGGCGTTCTTATTTACGTGGCTCACCTTCGACAGCTTTGTCTCCCCGTCATCTTTGATGTAGCCGTGTAGCGTGCAAGGACGGGAGTGGAATAATTGCCCAAAGATGGAGCTAATGACATTCAGACTTTACTTAAATCAATAACGGAGCAGAATCCCTTCATCCGGAAACAACAACAAGGGAAATGTGTCCCTTGGAAAACCGTGCAAACGGAACCCTCTAATAATTTAAGTTCCTTGGGTGAATAATGTAAACTCACTACTGTCACTGTTTTAGCACTTTCATGGCGAGTTTGATGACATATATAACTACGAACTTTACACTACTTTATATTAGAAATGGCAACAGTGAAAGTCCCATAATAAGACGATAGAGAAAAACAAGAAGCTCATCAATTATGGCGTCAGCGCACAATTTTTCAGGACTTATGCAGATCCCAAATACAGATCAGCTGGTACCAGAGGGTAAGAAAAGTTGCTTTTGCGTAATTTTGCAAAACAAAACGCCAGATAATATGTCTTAGTTTATACACACACCATACTAATACTTGTATGTTTAATGCGCCGACAATCCTTCATAGCTTACCAAAGTCGTACTGAAAAATTGTAATAGATTTTTGAGTGTTGTGTGTAATGTTCTATATTTTCAATGGGGCATATCAAATCTTGATGTTGTTTACTTGAGACATATTGCCATCAAAGTGCTGCCTACACTTATCTCTTATGTTTGACTGCCATCTACTGGTCACACTTATCAATACACCATGTACCAGGTGGGTAAGCTCAACCAAACTTCTGCCTTACATTAGGTGTACTGTCGAGTTTTGATTCAAACTAAAGGATTTTAGGTGTGCCTTGTAGTCCGGAAAATACAGTACAAAACAATACATTCCATTATTGTGTTGATAGCTTATAAATCTATTATGTTATGTTATTTTCACGCAGGTACTGTTCTCAAATTGATCTTTATTTTGTTTTCTACTCTGTTTTGAACGCACATGTTTTTCAATTCTAATGAGGGATTTATGCTGTTCTACGATTACATCCAGCTGTATGTACAGTATCTTGTAGAGCAGGGGTGTCCAAAGTGCGGCCCGGGGGCCATTTGCAGCACGCAGGTCATTTTTTAACGGCCCCATGGTACATTTTAATAATACAATTGAAAAAAATTAAAAACATAAAAAGTGATATAAAAGAGCAAACCGGTGAAATGTAACAAGAACATGTTGCAATGCTTTAATGACACAAAGCTGCCATGCAGGCTATTTCTTTCTTTAAAAAATAATAATGAATCAAAATCAATGTCATTTTGAATTATTGACCTATTCAAGGCTCCGATTACGTCACTGTAAATATTCCACTTTGAGATATTTTTGGGGGAAAATGTTGCATATTTTGTGTTTTGCCATATAAAAAACTGAGCTGTGTTTTTTTTTTTTTTAAAGAAGAGCCTAAAACAAACAAAACATAAACGACAATAAAACTTAAAATTGACGGATATATCTGAAGTTGATCTCGAGATTATTGTGCTAAAAGTAAACAGTAAAAAAAAGTAGAATTTCATTTTTCACACTTTAATGATACTTTTGAATCCCCAATCATTTTAGTGTGACTTGTTTTTAAGTGTCATGGCTCCAAAAATAATAATGAATCAAAATCCAAACTTAAGGCTCCAATTATTATATTATCTCAAATATTCCACCTAAAAAAGTTATTGGGTGAAAATATTGCATATTTTGTGTTTTTTCCATTTTTTTCCCCTAATGTTGATCTAGAGATTTTAAACTTGAATAATAATGAAAATTATAATACTGAATAATGACACATTTTATATTTATTTTAACAAAAACCCTTTGGGGTCCCCGGGATCATAACTGAGTGGAGGCCTAAATGTATATTTTTTATACATATATTGTATTGGTTTTTAAAATAAAAAATATGAAAATGTCCCTTGCTTGCTTTGATTTTTCTGTGTGCGGCCCCAGTGGTAAAAGTTTGGATAGCCCTGTTGTAGAAGAATAGTGTTCAAGCTGTGGTACGCGGGCTCCATTTAGTGCTACGCCAAAGAAACACTTGATTAAAGCAACTAACCCCCCCCCCCCCCCCCGCCCCCCCCCAACCCCCTCCACATCCCATCCTTTTCATTATTGACTTTTCATTATTCACCCAAGGAACTTAATTTTTTTAGAGAGTTCCGGTCGGACGTTTTTTTCACGGGACACATTTCCGGCGTTGTTGTTGCACTAGTGAGCCACGGATGAGGAGATGCTGCTCCGTTATTGATTGAAGTAAAGTCTGAATGTCATTAAAACAGTTAGCTCCATCATTTGACACTTCTTCCACTCCCGTCCTTGCACGCTACACCGCTACACCAAAGATGACGGGGAGAAGACGCTGTCTAAGGTGAGCCACGTAAATAAGAACGCCACAACACAAACATGTCGGACAGCGACTTGAAGATGGTCCGTAAAACATCATCTATGCAACATATTGACCAAAGAACTACCATTACATGTTATGTAGACCACAAGGAAGTGTTTTACATTAAAATTGAAATTATAATATGCCCCCTTCAATGCGCCTTTTGTATGAAAATAGACCTGACCGGCTCATCGGCAGTTCGCCCATACTTGCCAACCTTGAGACCTCCGAATTCGGGGGATTGGGGGAGTTAGTGCTGTAAGGGGTTTCTGTGTACTTGTTCTGTCGTGTTTATGTTGTGTTACCGTGCGGATGTTCTCCCAAAATGTGTCATTCTTGTTTGGTGTGGGTTCACAGTGTGGTGCATATTTGTAACTGTGTTAAAGTCCTACTGAAAGCCACTACTAGCGACCACGCAGTCTGATAGTGTATATATCAATGATGAAATCTTAAAATTGCAACACATGCCAGTACTGCCGGTTTAGTTTACTAAATTACAATTTTAAATTTCCCACAGAGTTTCTTGTTGAAAACGTCGCGGAATGATGATGATGCGTGTTTGTGACGTCTCGGGTTGTAGCGGACATATTATCCCAGCACCACACATGGCTAAAAGTCGTCCGTTTTCATCGCATAATTACACAGTAATTTGGACACTGTGTTGCTGAATCTTTTGCAATTTGTTCAATTAATAATGGAGACGTCAAAGAAGAATGCTGTTGGTGGAAAGCGGTGGATTGCAGCTGCCTTTAGCACCGAAACACAGCCGGTGTTTCTTTGTTTGTTGTGAAGCTTTAACACAGAGCTGTCATGCGAACATGTTTCTCTACGTCAACCGGCATGTTTTTGGATGGGAAAATTGGTTTATTAAGTCGGCTCTTACCGGAGACTTCAGTGGATTATGCGACCTCCTCCTGCAGCTCGAAAGGCAGCTGTGATCTTGGCTCCTCGGCTTCTCTCAGAGACACTGGCGTTCACCGCAGCCATTTGACTTTCAGGTATGATTTTACAATCTCACTAAAACACTATTAAAACAATAAGCAGATAAGGGATCTTCCAGAATTATCCTAGTAAATGTGTCTATTAACATCTGAATCGCTAACACTGCCGTCGCCTGGAGCCGTCTTTATTTTTTATTTTTTTAGTGCTTAACTCTAACTTTCCTCATCTACGAATCTTTCATCCTCGCTCAAATAATGGGGAAATTGTCGCTTTCTCGGTCCGAATAGCTCTTGCTGCTGGTGGCCATGATTATAAACAAAGTGAGGATTTGAGGAGCTCCACAACCCGTGACATCACGCGCACATCGTCTGCTACTTCCGGTACAGGCAAGCCTTTTTTATCAGCGACCAAAAGTTGCCAACTTTATCGTCGATGTTCTCTTCTAAATCCTTTCAGCAAAAGTAAGGCAATATGGCGAAATGATGAAGTATGACACATAGAATAGAGCTGCTCTCCCCGTTTGAATAAGAACATCTCATTTCAGTAGGCCTTTAAGGCTGTTTATACGGCTACCCTCAGTGTGACCTGTATGGCTGTAGACCAAGTATGTCCTCTACCACGACGGGTAGTAGAGGACGCTGAAGGCAGTGCCTTTAGGGTACGCCCCCCCAATGTTGTTGTCTGCGTGGAAATCGGGAGAAATTCAGGAGAATGGTTGCCCCGGGAGATTTTTGGGAGGGACATCGAAATTCGGGAGTCTCCCAGGAAAATCGGGAGGGTTGGCAAGTATGAGTGTGCCTTATAATCCGGAAAATACAGTAGCTTTTTTTGTCAAAGTCATACCGCCCAAGCATACATGCATGTGTAGCGTATGATCCGGACCGGGACCCTTTGGGACTGTGTGACAAGGGGTGGCACTTTCGTGACCTCTGTGGTGCTTTTTTTGTGGACTTCTGGATCTGCCTCCCGGGAGCCTTTTGGCCATGGAGACCAGCTGCAGGGTGTCTGCTACACCAGAGTCTGTTTGGAGGGACTGGAGGAGATGCGGATGAGGGGACAGGACTGTGGAGCTAGCACTGAGCTACTGGGACGGAGAGGCTTCGCGGTGTCTTGGCTGGGTGAGCAGGTGTCGGACACCTCAGTCACCTTGGACGTATCCTCGCTCATCCATGCGGACTGGACACTGGCCGAGAATGGAGTCCGCTGTCTTGGTTGCTTTGTTGGGTCTGCTCCTGTCTCTGGCCATGCTCCCTCCTCCCCAGCAGACGATGGCGTGGAACACCACAGAGGCCACCACAGTGGATATGTTTCTTTTACTTTTTATTCATGTGTGTATGTAGAAGTGTCTGCTTGTATCTGCTGCTTTAATGTCTTTAATGTCCTCTGTGTTCTTTGATGTTTGATGTTTCCCTCTTACACACATGGAAGAGGGATGTGTACTATGGCTATGAGTTGTTGTGTTTTTTTTTTTTTTTTCCCTTGGCCTCAGTCTGCACCCCCACTCCAGGGCCTAGGCTAAGACCGATTTTTTAATTTTATTTTTATCTTCTATTTTTTTCTTCCCCCCCGCTTGTTTACCTGTATGTCATCTTTTTTGTAAGGGGCGCTGGAAGCCGGCAGACCCGTCAGCGATCCTGTTCTGTCTCCCTGTAATGTTTGTCTGATCTTGAATGGGATTGTGCTGAAAATTTTAATTTTCCTGAAGGAATAAATAAAGTACTATCTATCTATCTATGAGAAGCATTTTTTTATTTTTTTATTTTTTTATTTTGACCTAACATTTGGTCACTAAAACAGTGCTTTTTCACCTCTTTCATGCCTCGGTTTATGTCACGGCTGAGATCCCTGCATGATGGCTTTGATGCACTCATCCCTGGCCTCCAGACCAGGCCGGGGTTCTTCCACCCTGTGCTTAAAAGAACATTATCGAGCACTTTAATGGCTTCGTGTTCGGTTTAGAATTTCTCTCCCTGACATTTTGAAGGTCATAGCCCAATGGGTTTGAAGACTGGCCATTTCAGAGATGACTTGGTGTGTACCTCAGCCGGTTCTGGTCTGGCTGTGTTTATGATTACTGTTTCATTGTGTTTTTCTGACCTTTGCACGGGAAGTGAGAGCTGACGTGAGTGCACGGCACGTAGCGGCAGAAGCGTGGCCCTCCCGGTCTGAGTGTTGGCAGCACGCCGTCCATAAATGGCTTAGTTTTTCTCACTTACCTGTACTTTGTTGTTGTTGTTGTTGAACCGTTGCGACAGTGTCAGACTCGCTGAAAGCCAGCAACGTTCAACACACAAACAAATCTGTTTATAAACGTGCAGCATATTTGTGTGCGGTCTTTGCGCCGCAGGAAATAAAAAAAGGGAAAGGACAAAAGAGGAAATCTGCATTGCAAATCAAAGCATCAAAATCTGCTGGCATCGCTTCATCCGATATAACGACATCCAAACTGATCTGATTTGGCTGGTTGCCCGAAGGCTGAGTCAGTAGTCAGCGGCTCTTCTTTAGCGCCGCCCTGGTGGCTGCCTGGAACTCTTTCAATGATGTGTGAAAATTGATAAATATATTTTCTGGAAGAGAACAAACATGACACAGACCTTCCTATTTATTTTTTAGAAATCCCATTGTTTGTTACACAAGCTTCACTGACGAGACTATTTGGCAAGCTACTAAGTTCAGCAATCCTTGAACTCATTGTAGTTTGTTTACATGTACAACTTTCTCCGATGCTGCCACAAAAAGACATTTTATGCCGCTCTTTGTCTCATTTTGTGCACCAAATGTTTTATGCTGTGCGTGAATGCACGAAAGTGAGTTTTGTTGATTTCATTGATTTGCTGGAGACTTCCATTTCCACAGCCACTTAACCAGTTCTTCCCGGGGGATACCCGAGGCCAGCCGGGAGACATAGTCTTCCCAACGTGTCCTGGGTCTTCCCCGTGGCCTCCTACCGGTCGGACGTGCCCTAAACACCTCCCAAGGGAGGCGTTCGGGTGGCATCCTGACCAGATGCCCAAACCACCTCAACTGGCTCCTCTCCATGTGGAGGAGCAGCGGCTTTACTTTGAGTTCCTCCCGGATGGCAGAGCTTCTCACCCTATCTCTAAGGGAGAGAGGGTGAGAAAACTTATTTCGGCCGCTCATGACCCAAAGCTCATGACCATTGGCGAGGCTGGGAACTTGGATCAACTGGTAAATTGAGAGCTTTGCCTTCCGGCCCAGCTCCTTCTTCACCACAACGGATCGGTACAGCGTCCGCATTTCTGAAGACGCCGCACCGATCCGCCTGTCGATCTCACGATCCACTCTTCCCTCACTCGTGAACAAGACTCCTAGGTACCTGAACTCCTCCACTTGGGGCAGGGTCTCCTCCCCAACCCGGAGATGGCACTCCACCCTTTTCCAGGCGAGAAAATCATGAATATCATTAGCATTAAGACTAAAATATAAAGACAACTTCAGATTATTCTAAAAATATTACAATAAAAATATCGACAACAATACCCGGAAAAGGTAAAGTTTGGATCCATGAAGGAAAGAAGAAAGTGAATGAATACATTTACATATGCATAGAATTTTTTTTTATTTTATATCATTTTATTTTAAAATGAATTAAGTAGCGTTAGGGACGGCGTGGCGCAGTGGTAGAGTGGCCGTGCGCAACCCGAGGGTCCCTGGTTCAAATCCCACCTAGTACCAACCTTGTCACGTCCGTTGTGTCCTGAGCAAGACACTTCACCCTTGCTCCTGATGGGTGCTGGTTAGCGCCTTGCATGGCAGCTCCCTCCATCAGTGTGTGAATGGGTAAATGTGGAAGTAGTGTCAAAGCGCTTTGAGTACCTTGAAGGTAGAAAAGCGCTATACAAGTACAACCCATTTATTTATGGCAACTATTTTTTTTACTGTTTTTTTACTTTTCACTTTTTTTTTTACTTTTTAACTGATTTTTATCCAACACATTTTTCTTAGGGTGATTTGTATTTGATTTTCCAATGTGTATTTTATTTCTGTTTTAAATGTTATTTTTTTGTGTGTTCTTTGCCTCTATTTCTTTGTGGTGTTTCGCCCTTTGTTCTTCAACTGTGGTTGTTTTTAAAGGGCTTTGTAAATAAAGTTGGTATGGTACAACATTTTTCCAAAACACAACATAGAATGTTGTGTTTATCATATTTGTTATAAACTGTTGTGAGACATTTGATTGATTGATTGATTGATTGAATGAATGTTGTATCAGTAGATTGCACAGTACAGTACATATTCCGTACGATTGACCACTAAATGGTAACACCCCAATAAGTTTTTCAACTTGTTTAAGTCGGGGTCCACGTTAATCAATTCATGGTACAAATTCACGGACCTCATTTTTATGACTTGACTTGCTGAACATCACCTTCAGGGGTGTCAAGACTGTTGCTCATTAAACATTTGCAGCCCACAACCTAATGTTGATTGAACAAAGGCACATAGTAGGAAGAAAATTGAAAATCGGAACAAAAAAGACATTATATAATGAGGACCAATCTACAAACCCTGTTTCCATGTGAGTTGGGAATTTGTGTTAGGTCATTTTCAAGCCATATTCAGTTGAATATGCTACAAAGACAACATATTTGATGTTCAAACTCATAAACATTTTTTTTTTGCAAATAATCATTCACTTTAGTGTTTGATGCCAGCAACACGTGACAAAGAAGTTGGGAAAGGTGGCAATAAATACTGATAAAGTTGAGGAATGCTCATCAAACGCTTATTTGGAACATCCCACAGGTGTGCAGGCTAATTAGGAACAGGTGGGTGCCATGATTGGCCATAAAAACAGCTTCCAAAAAATTGCTCAGTCTTTCACAAGAAAGGATGGGGCGAGGTACACCCCTTTGTCCACAACTGTGTGAGCAAATAGTCAAACAGTTTAAGAACAACCTTTCTCAAAGTGACATTGCAAGAGATTTAGGGATTTCAACATCTACGCTCCATAATATCATCAAAAGGTTCAGAGAATCTGGAGAAATCACTCCACATAAGCGGCTTGACCGGAAGCCAACATTGAATGACCGTGACCTTCCATCCCTCAGACGGCACTGTATCAAAAACTGACATCAATATCTAAAGGATATCACCACATGCGCTCAGGAACACTTCAGAAAACCACTGTCGCTAAATACAGTTGGTCACTACATCTGTAAGTGCAAGTTAAAGCTCTACTATGCAAAGCGAAAGCTATTTATCAACAACATCCAGAAACGCCGCCGGATTCCTGGGCCCGAAATCTTCGAAGATGTGACTGATGCAAAGTGGAAAAGTGTTCTGTGGTCTGACGAGTCCACATTTCAAATTACTTTTGGAGATATTCCACATCGTGTCATCCGGACCAAAGGGGAAGCGAACCATCCAGACTGTTATCGATGCAAAGTTCAAAAGCCAGCATGTGTGATGGTATGGGGGTGTATTAGTGCCCAAGGCATGGGTAACTTACACATCTGTGATGGCACCATTCATGCTGAAAGGTACATACAGGTTTTGGAACAACATATGCTGCCATTTATGTAAGCGCCATCTTTTTCATGGACACCCCTGCTTATTTCAGCAAGACAATGCCAAGCCATGTGTTACAAAAGCGTGGTTTCGTAGTAAAAGAGTGCGGGTACTTTCCTGGCCCGCCTGCAGTCCAGACCTGTCTCCCATGGAAAATGTGTGGCACATTATGAAGCGTAAAATACGACAGCGGAGACCCCGGACTGTTGAAGGACTGAAGCTCTACATAAAACAAGAATGGGAAAGAATTCCACTTTCAAAGCTTCAAGAATTAGTTTACTCAGATCCCAAATTGAGTGTTGTTAAAAGAAAAGGTGAACATGCCCTTTCCCAACTACTTTGGCATGTGTTGCTGTCATGAAATTTTAAGTTAATTTTTATTTGCAAAAAAAAATTTAAATGAAGTTTATGAGTTTGAACATCAAATATGTTGTCTTTGTAGCACATTCAACTGAATATGGGTTGAAATTGATTTGCAAAACATTGTATTCTGTTTATATTTACATCTAACACAATTTCCCAACTCATATGGAAACGTGGTTTGTAGAATGATAGTTTATTAGTGATTCTATGCTTCCATGATCCATGCAGGTCACAATTGTTATCAAACATCAGCGATGCGTGGCGACTCCGACAGGATTTGAAGCAACGGTAACTCCCACGGCGGAGTGAGGATATCGACTTCAAATCCCACCATGTTCACTAAAAGCTGAATTATGGCCGGGGCAGATTTGTCACTTCCAATCTCTGCAGCAAATGTGAAAGATTACCGGAGAGAAAAACCATCCCTGAGCAATCACATTTGGTGCTTTTTTTCCTCTTCAGCGGTCAAACATGTATTCCTTTAATACGATTCAACAGGAGCGGATTAGAAACATTACTATCACTATTTGCTCCTTCCTCACCAAACAGAACTGATGAGATACGCCGTACTGCGCAGAAGTCTTACCGTTTTTGTTTTAATGATCCTTTTACACAGCAGTCCATTTGACACTGTGCTGGGGAAAAAAGTAAATAACAGGCAAGAGGATTTCGCAAAACGCAAAACCAATTTCCATCAAACGCAGAAGGATGGCTCTTGGGCTTAAGAGGAATCATTTCATTTCATGTGAGGATCGGGATAAAGGTCGTTTTTACAAACTGTATTATTGCAGTTGGGATTAACTGTGAACCCACAAGATATTAACAGCAGTTCCCAGTTTAATATTGACATGTTTACTGTTGATATCAGAGCCCTAATTATTGGCCGATACCGATATCAACACAGATCATAGTACCGTATTTTTCAGATTATAAATCGCTCCGGAGTATACGTCGCACCGGCTGAAAATACATAATAAAGAAGGAAAACAAAACATATATACGTCTCATTTTTGGGGGAAATTTATTTGATAAAATCCAACACCAAGAACAGACATTTGAAAGACAATTTAAAATTAAAGCTGCAAGCAGCGTTGGTCGGACCCGCCTTTGGCTGCTGCCCCCGCGACCCAAACCCGGATAAGCGGTAGAAGCATGGATAGTAGCTACTATTATTATAGGGTATAGTGTGTAGAATTTTGAGGACGAAAAAGATTTAATTCCATTTTACATTGTCATTGTCTACTGTTAGCCATAAGTGTCCCAATACTTTTGCCTAGTGTTAGTCCTAAGTGTCCCAATACTTTTGTCCAGTGGTAGTAGCCATCTTGAGACAACAGCAGCGCAGCAGCAGCAGCGCAGTTGATCTTTGAAGGGTCATAAAATCAAAACCGGAGCAGTAATCAAAACTGTATTCGATAGTTTTAATCAGAAGGGTTCAAACTCTCTCCTGTGCGAGTTTGAAGCCGAAACGACGTTTGAAGAAAGGTGACGGGTTTTTACAAAACTTTTGTTTTGAAGGGGTAATTGCCAACTTCCTGTTGATTTTTGCTGAAGGATGTTGATTATTAAAATGTAGGTCTAAGTGAGACCTACATAGAAGTTTTTGTTTCATGTCTCTCCAACATTCCTACCGGAAGTTACAGGCAGTTTTGTTTGTGTTTTCTTCCTAGGAGCAGTTTTTTCTGTGTTTTATTCAAAAATTGCGGTAGAGCGCAATTTTGAGTTTTGGGTTTTTTTTTTTTTTTTACTAGATCACAATTTTTGCCAGTCCTGATGTGTGTGTCAAGTTTGGTGAGTTTCGAAGCATTTTGAGAGGGTCAAAATACAGCGCAAAGAGGCAAAAATAGCATTTTTTTTAGGCAAATTTAGCTTTGAAGGGCTTTTTGCCATTTTTTTTTTGATTTTTGCAGTATAAAGGAAAATTATGAAATCTAGGTCTAAGTCAGTCCTACATAGAGGTTTTGGTTTCATGTCTCTACGACATTGCTAACGGAAGTTACAAGCAGTCTGTTTTGTTTTGTTTTTGTAGGGGGTGCTAGAGCACATTTTTGATTTTTGGGGTTTGTTTTTTTTATTAGATGGCAATTTTCGCCAGTTCTGATGAGTGTGTGAAATTTGGTGAGTTTTGAAGCATGGTCAGGGGGTGAAATTACAGTTCAAAGAGGCGGCGGAATAATAATAATAAAGAATAATAATAATAATAAAACGCACAAAATTCAATAGGTCCTGTGGGAGTCATTTTGCAATGGGCCATGCGGGCCCTAATAAATAAAGAAAAGTGAAGAACAGGCTAAATAAGTGTAAGTTATATGAGGCATAAATAAGCAACTGAGAAGGTGCCTGCTATGTTAATGTTGTCACGACTTGGACTATGACTTGGAGATAGTTTGTTTTTCCAACGCACAGGAAAATTTGCACGAGCCAGGCGAGAATGTTAGCACATTTTTATTTAATAATTGAGTAAACTAAAAAAAGGCAAACAAAGGGCGGAGTAGAAATGCAAAATGTCTAATAATGCCTGAAGAAATGCATCTTTGAGAGTTTTACTGGAAAAAACACATTTGGTAAGGTTTGCAAAAAACGAAAAGTATTTTTTTAATACATTTAATAGTAATGTACTTAGAATCCTGAGATAATGCGAAAAAAGCAATAAAAATGTATTCCAATTTAATTCCCAATCCAAACATGCAAAATGCCTAAAAATGCCTGTGATATTGAACACATGTGAGTTTTACTAGATAGTTGTTTTTCTATGGTTTGCAAATACAAAAATGAGGTTTTACTCAATATGACTGTATACTGTAATGGCGGAGAACACACCTGACTAATGAAAAAACAAAAGACTAGTACAAAGGCTACAGACTATTAACATGAACAAAAACACTTGCACTGTGGCATGAATAACAAAACTTACGTGGCGTGGACAAAACGAACAGCATGGTATGGCATGAAGGAGTTGAGGGATATGTGGGAAGTTGCCAGGCTGACTACCTGGTAACTGTGGCTTAAATAATGAACGTGGTAAGTGCAAACAGGTGTGAGACAAGGAGACAGGGGCGTGACATGAAGACAAGGTGAACACTAATGAGTTGGCATGGTGACGAAAACAAACCAAGAAGTGCAAAACAGGAACTGAGTGTCCAAAAAACAAAACCGAACATGACCAAAACAAAACATGATCCAAAGGGGTGACAAATGTAACATATTATGGTAAGAGTCATTCAAATAACTATCAATCAATCAATCAATCAATGTTTATTTATATAGCCCCAAATCACAAATGTCTCAAAGGACTGCACAAACCATTACGACTACAACATCCTCGGAAGAACCCACAAAACTCACACCCAGTGGGCAGGGAGAATTCACATCCAGTGGGACGCCAGTGACAATGTTGACTATGAGAAACCTTGGAGAGGACCTCAGATGTGGGCAACCCCCCCCCCCCCTCTAGGGGACCGAAAGCAATGGATGTCGAGCGGGTCTAACATGATACTGTGAAAGTTCAATCCATAGTGGCTCCAACACAGCCGCGAGAGTTCAGTTCAAAGCGGATCCAAGACAGCAGTGAGAGTCCCTTCCACAGGAAACCATCCCAAGCGGAGGCGGATCAGCAGCGTAGAGATGTCCCCAACCCATACACAGGCGATCGGTCCATCCTGGGTCTCGACTCTGGACAGCCAGTACTTCATCCATGGTCATCGGAACGGACCCCCTCCACAAGGGAGGGGGGACATAGGAGAAAGAAAAGAAGCGGCAGATCAACTGGTCTAAAACATATAGAACATGCTATACCTTTACCAAACAATCTGTCACTCCTAATCCATAAATCCCAAATCTTCTTCCTGGATGTCGCTTCTAAACAAGTCTCCCAACTCCAAAGGTATTTGCCGCTTCCTCTTGTCGTTTTCTGCTGCATATTTCACTACATCCAGCTTGTAATCTGCAATACTTGACTTGGTGAATTCTAGCTGTAAATATGCTCCTTCCCTCTTAACCCCCCCCACATACACACCCCCACCTCCCAAAATCAGAGGTCTCAAGGTTGGCAAGTATGCCGACCACAACGTAAGCCCTAAGCTGTCCTCCAAATAAATGTGCAAATATGCGACAGTGTACTTTGTAAGCGAAAGAATGATCAAAACAAGAAGAGCACTCTGTACTGGAAAGTCTTGCTCTGCTTAGATCAGAGGTCTCCAACCTTCACTGTCAAAATACAAATGTTTCTGCCTCTTCAACTGGAGAACTCAAAACCCAACACAACTTTTAAAAGTTTATTTTTCAGTTTTTTTTGTTTTTTTTTTCAGGAAAAGCAATGTGTCCGTGTGAAAGTAAACAATTTTTTCCTGTGCTCACGTCTTTTTTGGCAAGTATTCATGGTCAACTTATCCAAGGGGTTGCTGAACTGAACACGCATGCTTCAAGTCTCTTTTCCTGGACTTCTTTGTGCCTCCAGACCAGAATCGGCCAAAAAACTTTTTTTGGCTCAGGGGCCACATTGGATTTTGACATTTGACAGACGGGCTGGACGAGCACATGGTGCATTTCAAAGCATATATCTGTTGCAACGAGGGTTGTATTGTATACCGGTACTAGTATAGTACAAGCAGAGGAGCATGTTCGGCAGTGCACAATCACAGAGTACTTACAAGCAGACACAGTTTGTAGACAGAAAAGGGAGAACGGACACAATTTATTATTTACAATAAAGTTATAACACTGAAACGCCCTCAGGAAGAGATTTTTTAAGACATGGCTAGCAAGCTAGCGGCTAACATTCAGCCGCTGTCGGCAGGATTTTAGCTTCTTCTAAATCACTAATCCTCGCCTCCATGTCGACGAATTAAGTACGTTTCTTACAAGTATCATCCCTGCAGGACGAGGACAAGCTAAACATGCTTCACTACACACCGTAGCTCACCGGCGTCAACATGTCAACAAACGCCATGGGTGGATCTACACCTAATGATACCAAGTACAGGAGCATATCTAGTCGATACTATTATGATTTCATTCATATTATTTTTTAGCATCCCAAAATCTTTTTTCCTTTTTTAAAAGTTATATTATGTTTATAAAGTGAGGAACTACAGCCCTGGACACATGAGGACTTTGAATTTGACCAATGTATGATCCGGTAACTACTTGGTATCGGATCAATATCCAAATTTGTGGTATCATCCAAAACTAGTGTAAAGTATCAAACAACAGAAGAATAAGTGATTATTAAAGTTTAGAAGAAGTGCAGATAGAACATGTTAAAAGAGAAAGTAAGCAGATATGAACAAGTAGATGAATGATTGATTTTCTACCTTTTGTCCTTAATAATGTTGACAAAATAAAAGAATGATAAATGACACAATATGTTACGGCATATGTCAGCAGACTATTTAGGAACCTTTGTTTGCTTGATTACTACTAAAATATAAGTTTTCTTATATGTTCACTATTTTATTTAAGGACATAATTGCAATAAGAAATAAATACTTAATGTTCAATAAGATTTTTTTGTTAAAATAAAGCCAATAATGGAATTTTTTTGTGGTGCTCTTAATTTAGAAAAATACAGAAAATTATATTTTGGTAATGTTACCAAAATATTGGTATCGGACAACCCTAGTTGGAACTAAGAGTAGACTTCCCAAAAATGGACTATACATCTATTTTCAACAATATAATGTCCTAACTTCAAAAAAACTCCAAAATGGTATTACAGGGTTCACACTTCCACTCTCTTTCAGTGGAAACAGTCTTGTTGATCACCTTTTTTTTGCCAATGCGTCAAAGTCTCGTATCAGTTTTGTTGTGGCAATATTCTCAAAACAGCTCTTTGCCTAATTATGTTCTAATATTTAACGGGGCGGATTACAAAGACCAATCCCATCCCTGCTCTAGACTCAACCAGTGCGTGTTCACAGAATTCTAATTTTTAAAAGATGCAAACTTTCTCAGTTTTGTGTTAAAACCACACAGAGGCCAAAGAGCCAAGGCTTGCAGATTCACTGAATGCTTATTTTCAGGCACTGCAGCTGGGGGCGAAAAAAAGAAATGCCGATAATTATCGAGAAAATTCATTATTTCCAGGCTGAACATGTCATAAAACATTTATTGAAACCCCACGGTGCTTTAATCATTATTTTAACATTCTTAACTGTAATATATTAGGACTTAACCACTTTATAATACATTACAACTAAATGAAAATATAAATTACTCATTACTTTTCAGGACAAATCTGGTTCAATTATAAAATGTGTTTAAGGGGGTCATAATGAAAACAATAACAAGATTTCAGGGCTGAAAGTCCAATTTTTATATGAGCATATCCCGGCTTATAGAAGTACAGTGGGGCCAAAAAGTATTTAGTCAGCCAGCGATTGTGCAAGTTCTCCCACTTCAAATGATGACAGAGGTCTGTCATTTTCATCATAGGTACACTTCAACTGGGAGAGACAGAATGTGAACCAAAAAATCCAGAATTTTCACATTTTAGGAATTTTAAATAATTTATTTGTAAATTCCATCCATCCATTTTCTACCACTTATTCCCTTTCGGGGTCGCGGTGGGCGGTGGTGCCTATCTCAGCTACAATCGGGCGGAAGGCAGGGTACTCCCTGGACAAGTCGCCACCTCATCACAGGGCCAACACATGGTGGAAAATAAGTATTTGATCAACCATTCAAAGCTCTCACTGATGGAAGGAGGTTTTGGCTCCAAATCTCAGGATACATGGCCCCATTCATTCTTTCCTTAACACGGATCAATCGTCCTGTCCCCTTAGCAGAAAAACAGCCCCAAAGCATGATGTTTCCACCCCCATGCTTCACAGTAGGTATGGTGTTCTTGGGATGCAACTCAGTATTCTTCTTCAAACACGTTGAGTTGAGTTTATACCAAAAAGTTCTATTTTGGTTTCATCTGACCACATGACATTCTCCCAATCCTCTGCTGTATCATCCATGTATCCATTTTGGTATAAACTCAACTCGTCGTGTTTGGAGGAAGAAGAATACTGAGTTGCATCCCAAGAACACCACACCTACTGTGAAGCATGGGTGTGGAAACATCATGCTTTGGGGCTGTTTTTCTGCTAAGGGGACAGGACGATTGATCCGTGTTAAGGAAAGAATGAATGGGGCCATGTATCCTGAGATTTGGAGCCAAAACCTCCTTCCATCAGTGAGAGCTTTGAATGGTTGACCAAATACTTATTTTCCACCATAATTTACAAATAAATTCCTTAAAATTCCTACAATTTGAATTCCTGGATTTTTTTTTCACATTCTGTCTCTCCCAGTTGAAGTGTACCTATGATGAAAATGACAGACCTCTGTCATCATTTGAAGTGGGAGAACTTGCACAATCGTTGGCTGACTAAATACTTTTTGTCCCAGTGTATTAGAAAAGAACATGAATTATTAATGCCTTTTGACATATCAGGGCCATTTATTGATGACTTGCCATGCTCCCTTACAGTTAATAAACTAACCTTTGACAGGGCTATTTTAAGGCTCAGTGATACGCC
>NC_084622.1:65360317-65375317 GCF_033978795.1 Nerophis ophidion | reverse complement strand
AGGTCTAGTGCTGTGGTTCTCAAATGGGGGTACGCATACCCTTGGGGGCACTTAAAGGTATGCCAAGGGGTACATAAGTTTTTGTTTTTTTAAATATTTAAAAAATAGCAACAATTCAAAAATAATTTATAAATGTATTTATTGAATAATACTTCACCTGTGAAAAGAAATGCAACAATGCAATAATCAGTGTTGACAGCTAGATTTTTTTGTGGACATGTCCCATAAATATTGTTTATGTTTAAAATATAATTTTTCTGTGAAGAAATCTAATAAACTGAAATGTATTATGTTTGCAGATGATACACATGTATATTGTTCAGGAGAAGACTTCAAGGAAGTGTTGAGGATAATAGAGATGGAGTTAATTTAGCTAAAAAAATGGTTTGATATTAATAAGTTATCATTAAATGATAAGAAAACTACATTTATGGTGTTTAGTGGAGCAAGGACAAATTGTGAAGCAAAATTAAGATTCAATCAATCAATCAATGTTTACTTATATAGCCCTATATTGCTATTATTTATAAAGTAAGACACATGCTGAATATGTTGTATTGTTCATTTATTTTGACATATTTAACATATTGTGTTGAAATTTGGGGAAATGTCTATAAAACAAACATAGACCCAATAATAAAACTTCAAAAAAGGGTCATTAGAATAATACACAAAGCCTGCTACTATGAACATACCAATCCATTATTTATGAGTTCAAATGTATTAACATTTTCAGACATTGTGTTTTTAAAAACAATGGAAATTATGTTTGGCGTAAAGAACAAAAGCCTTCCAGCTTGTATTCTCAGGCTATTTCATTTAAGAGGAGAAAACTATAATTTAGGGGGGGATATCGATTTTTGAAATAGGTAAAGCGAGAACAAATATAAAATACAAATGTATTACAGTTTTAGGAGTTGAATGGTGGAAGAAGCTCAGTGATGAGCTGAAGACATGCACTTCTTTGGTAAGCTTTAAGAAAACATTGAAAGGTGAAATAATTGAAAATTATCAAATATACTAACAATTACTTTCATCCCATTTTTTTCAACGTTGATGTTCCAGGCAATCTAATCTTCAATGAAGGTATAGGATAGGCAAATATAAGCTTTGGCTTCAGCCTATTCCTTTTTTGGTCATTCTTTTTCTTTTCTTTCGTGTGTAAATGTGCATTATTGTATACATAGAACATGTACTGTAAAACTGATCACACAAAATGGTTGATTGATTATATGACCGAAATAAACTTATTTCATTCATTCATTCAACATGTTTAAAATGAAGTTGATTAATCCAGATTACTTCTATGTGTAGAAAATCTTTATTTATAATTGAATCACTATTTTTCAACAAGTTTTTACTTATTTTTATATATTTTTTTCCAAAATAGTTCAAGAAAGACCACTACAAATGAGCAATATTTTGCACTGTTATACAGTTTTATAAATCCGAAACTGATGACATAGTGCTGTATTTTACTTCTTTATCTCTTTTTCTCAACCCAAATTGTTTTTGTTCTTATTAGGGGGTACTTGAATTAAAAAAATGTTCACAGGGGGTACATCACTGAAAAAATGTTGAGAACCGCTGATATAGATCATAAAATCATGCCTCTCACCTGGGAAGTAGATGGCTGAGAAGATAATCCAACAAGTTGGGACACTTGTACAGCAATTTAAGGACCTGGAACTGGCGAGAACGACACAGATAGTGCTAGTTCCCACCACCCGCCGAAGTGGAACAAAAATAAGAGCGCTAGCCAGGAAAAAAATGCACTGAACACAGGGAAACAACCCCAAAACCTAAAAACTGCCACACAGGTCACAACAGTTTTATTAATAAACATGACACGCTGGATTATGATTCAGTAATATTCACTCATTTCCTGCCAGACTGTTTCTTAAACAAAGGACTTAATTTCCTTCGACGGTGGAAAGAAGACCAATGTTCAGCATTTTCGACCCAGAGCTGACTTCTCATTTATGTTACCCCGTGATAAAATCTGAGATCTATTAGTGTGAGGACACTGAGAAATCTCCCAGTGCCCTCGGTGACATGAAAGCTATCGCATACTCGGCTGCAGTGTATTGATGATAACGATGATATCCCACTGAGAGCGACGGCCTTGGGCCTGGTGGTGGTTTCACTACGGTATCCCTGAAGCGTCCACAGGGCCACCGCGTTAACAAGCGACCAGGGTGTTCAGAACCACTTTGGACTGGGATGTAGTCTGCATAATAACAATCAAGAACGGGAGGCAGTTAAGTTAAAAAAAAAAAACGAAAAAACTGAAGTATCAGCCAATCAACTCAGCCAAGACAAGATGGCGAGTACTGTATCGCAGTGTTTTTCAACATTTTTTGGAGCCAAGGCACATTTTTTGCGTTGAAAAAATCCAGAGGCACACCAGCAGCATAAATCATTAGAAAATTAAACTCTGTTGACAATAAAAAGTCTTTGTCGCAATTGTTGGATACAACTTTAAAGCATAACCAAGCATGCATCAGTATAGCTCTTGTCTCAAAGTCGGTGTACTGTTGATTGGTTCAAAATGTTATTCGTAGGTTGCACAAATCCACAATAATAAATTCATGATAACGGTGGTAGTCATGACAGGTTACAACCTTTCTCATCAAGCTGTGACTTATTTTGAGTTTGTTGCTGTTTTCCTGCGTGTAGTGTTTTAGTTCTTGTCTTACGCTCCTATTTGCTCTTTTTTTTGGTATTTTCCTTTAGCAGTTTCATGTCTTTTAGCGATCAAGAATATTTCATTTGTTGTTATCCTTCTACAGTATGAAGTGATATTGTTGATTGTCATGTCATGTTGGGATGTACATTGTGGACGCCATCTTTGCTCCACAGTAAGTCTTTGCTGTCGTCCAGCATTCTGTTTTTGTTTACTTTGGAGCCAGTTCAGTATTAGTTTCGTTCTGCGTAGCCTTCCGTAAGCTTCAATGCATTTTCTAAGGGACATTCACCTTTTGTTTATTTTTGGTTTAAGCATTAGATACACTTTTACCATATGTGTGAATGCTCCAAAACATCCACACATATGGTTTTCTACACTAAACTATTACGTATTCATTAATATTCCTCTATTTCTTCTTCTCTAGTTTTTGGCGCGCTCTCCCGTCCACATTTTTCATCCGAACCAAACCATTCCAACTTCAAAATGCCCGGCCTCTTTGGGAATTGCGGGCTTTCCTTTGACAAATTCCCCAAAATTCCAAGATTTCCCAGAATTCTCGATTTTCCGAGACATTTTTCCCATTTTAAAAGTAATTGGCCAGTTTTCAAACTTTCACCATTTCCACATTTTTCAACCTATTCATACCATTCCACCTTCAACACATTCCACCATCTTTGAAATTCAAACTACCATTTTTCGAAGCATAAAAAAATCACAGGATTTTCCAGAATTCCTGGTTTTCCAAAGCCCTATTTCCACCCGTTTTTCTGGCCATTATTCCGGCCACATTTTTCAATGCATTCCAATCGTTCCACCGTCAAAACATTCCTCTTAATCAGGACAAAACAATGAAGTAGTTTTTTGAAGTGGAAAGATGCCAAGTTCAAACACTGATGACATCTATTAAACAGACGAGAAGCAAGGAATCATGCAGAGACAGAGTTAAATTTTGCTCAATTGACGAAATAATTTATCTGGGCTGTACTATAGTTACAGATCCAAAAAACGGTTTAAAGTCCAGCCCACTTGCTTCCTCAATTTATTTGGGATGTCCCTGGTCACATCACTGAAGCTGTCGCTGAGGGAAGGGGGTAATCTCGATAGCTCCTGTTGGACACAATATATGATTATAGAAAAATGCAAATGTGTTGACAGTCCTGATATCGCCTTGTCTCTGCTCTGTCTGTGTCATGGTACTTTATCTTTGGCCTTGGCAGTCAGCAGGCTGATTCTGGAAACAAACACTGATACGAGACAGGCTTTCACTCTTTTGGATTGCCAGCTTTGCACAGACAAAAATTAAAGTTTAGCACAATTGATAATAACTATAGCAACGGCCCTTAAACATAAGAGTTGTGTGATAATATATACATAATTATTCTAATACAATGTCTGTTTTTTCTCCAAATTCCAGGAAATCTGTAATACAATTTCTCAGTTCAACACATTACTACTTCAACATTTCTCCACCGATTTGAAAAATTCTAACACCAACCATTTCAACTCATTCAGACCATTCAAGTTTTTTCCGCTTTTCCCGAAATTCCCAATTTCGGGGGGGAAACTTCTATTGAAATGAATGGGACATTCTTCAAAGTTCCACGACTCCCACATTTTTCATCTGATTCAAACCGTTCCAACTTTGAAATATTCAGCCTGTTTGGGAATTGTGTGCTTTAGCTCAACAATTCCATTGGAGCATTCACACGCAATTCCCTCAGGAATTGCCTCATCTAGTTATTAGTGTTCCTAAAAATCAGAAATACTGGCCCCAAGACACATTTTTTTTCTAAATTTCCCCGCCCCCCCCCCCAAATAATTCCCCAGGCCTGCCATGCAGTATGTTTATGACGCGCTGAAAGCTGATTTTCCACACCAATAGCTTTGCGTCTTATGCAACCTGCCACTTCCACGCCGCGACCATTCATTGTTCATGTCGCCTCCATCTTTCCGTAAGATAAGCGGTGAGGAGCGAGAGCGATGGGAGATTGATAACTCTGGCATTTGACATATGATTGTTTGTGTGTGCTGGTGACCCGGCGGGCCAGGGGCTAGTGTTCTGACAGCAGGTCTCAGGAGAAGGGTAAGAACTGTATTGTTAATGTCACACCTCACGCCAGCTGCAACATTCTTTTGATGACGAGCTCCGTCTCCTTCCTTCCCCGAGGGTACCAACACCAACCAGATCTTGGAAGAAAATTGTCAGCTGACAATATGGTTGGATGAAATCTGGCAAATCCCAGATGAATTTTCGGCCGTATTAGTTAGACCAGGGGTCACCTGGTATGTGTGTAGCCCGTAAGGACCAGATGAGTCGCCCGCTGGCCTGTTCTAAAAATAACTCAAATAGCAGCACTTACCAGTGAGCTGCCTCTATTTTTTAAATTGTATTTATTTACTAGCAAGCTGGTCTCACTTTGCTTGACATTTTTATTCTAAGAGAGACAAAACTCAAATAGAATTTGAAAATCCAAGAAACTATTTTAAAGACTTGGTCTTCACTTGTTTAAATATATTCATTATTTTTTTTTTTTACTTTGCTGCTTATAACTTTCAGAAAGACAATTTTAGAGAAAAATGACAACCTTAAAAATGATTTTAAGGATTTTTTAACACATGTGCATTTTTACCTTTTAAATTCCTTCCTCTTCTTTCCTGACAATTTAAATCAATGTTCAAGTATTTTTTTTTAAATTGTAAATAATAATAAATACATTTTAATTTAATTCTTCATTTTAGCTTCTGTTTGTTCAACCAAAAATATTTGTGAAATAATTCTTCCAGCTTATGATTAAAATTCAAAAAAATTATTCTGGCAAATCTAGAAAATCTTTAGAATAAAATTTAAATCTGAATTCGAATTCTTTTGAATTTCTTTTAAAAATTTTGTTCTGGAAAATCTCGAAGAAATAATTATTTGTCTTTGTTAGAAATATAGCTTGGTCCAATTTGTTATATATTCTAACAAAGTGTAGATTGGATTTTAACCTATTTAAAACATTTCATCAAAATCCTAAAATGAATCTTAATTAGGAAATTGACTAATGATGTTCCATGAATTCTTTTTTACATTTTTTCCAAAAGATTTGAATTAGCTAGTTTTTCTCTTCTTTTTTTCGGTTGAAGTTTGAATTTTAAAGAGTCGATATTGAAGATAAACTAGGTTTCAAAATATAATTTTCATTTTTTTTCCTGTTTTCTCCTCTTTTAAACCGTTCAATTAAGTGGGTTTTTTTCATCATTTATTTTCTACAAAAAAACCTTCCGTAAAAGGAAAAAAAATGTACGACAGAATGACAGACAGACATTCACATTTTTATATATATATATATATATATATATATATATATATATATATATATATATATATATATATATATATATATATATATATATATATATATATATATCTTGATTGGATTATCCAGAGAATAGTGCTCGATACCGTGGTAGAGCGCAATATGTAAGTGTGGGAGAAATCACAAGACTACTTCATCTCTACAAAACTGTTTCATGATCCTTTTTTAAGTGTATATTGTGTTTTTTATTTTGATTTAATAAAAAATAAAAATAAATTAAAAAAATTATTATTATTATTATTTTTTTAAATAAAAATGAATAAAAAATTATTCTGCGGCCCGGTGGTTGGGGACCACTGCTATAAACGAGCGTACCATGACTGAATTTAAATGAATGAATTCATTTACTCTGGCAGACAGACATATATAACAACACTTCATCACTCTTTGTTATTTAACAGACATGCAAACACCCAAAAGGGATACGGGAAAAAAGCAAGAATGTTTATCCATGTCCCGCCCTTAATTTACAATCAACTTATATGTAGGTTATATAGTCCAAGATCAAACAGCAGATTTGATGGATACATGACAGTTTCAGAAGAAGTATAAAATATGATAATGGATGATAATGACAAGTCAGTATACAGACACCAATATGGATATAACAGCATTGAGCGAAAATGAGATTAGCTCCATCTTGTCTGGGTATCTTTCGTCTTCTGAAGCCCTGTCTGGTGTGTTATGTCCCTTGTTCCACAGTCAGTTATTTTGCACCTGTGTCCCACAGTTGAGATAGTCCAAACTACTAGTCATATTTTTAATAGTTTCCCAACAACACATTTTTTTACCGCAAGGTTGAACACTCTTAGGCTAGAAGACAGTTTAATTTCTCCGCTCACGTTGTCCCACAATGTTATATTTGAAGTTCAGGACACCTTTGAGTTCATGTGGACCATCTCTGAGTGAAAACAGACTGTATATTTGCAGGTAGAGCCCTTTGTGAGGATATAAATATAACTTGAAGGCTACTGTGGTCACAGTTCTTTGGTGACGGACCCCAAGATGCAGAGATGGAGGCAGGCATGGAATGGGAAAACATGATTTAATTAAATACTAAGACAAAAACAAAACCAAAAGGGTACAAACACAAAGCGTGCACGAGGCGGATAATCAAACAAAAGGAGCTAGCCTGGGAGCTAGAAAATAACGAACAGGAGCTTAGCGTGGAAGCTAGCGGGTAGCGAACAGGCAAACAGAAGTCGTACTTGTATATAGAAAAATAAAACGGAAGCAGGGAACAAAAAAACAGTAAGCTACAAACATCAACTGAATATAGCTTACCGCTACGCTGCAAAGACAAGGTACGACACGAGAGGAGCGATAACACATCACAAGAACGACTAGACGTGACATCGACAAGACAATACAATGATCCAGCCACTGACACAAGACAAAGGAGGTACAAATAGGAGCCGGCTAGACATCTGTGTTGCTGAATTTTTTGCAATTTGTTCAATTAAAAATGGAGACGTCAAAGAAGAAAGCTGTAGGTGGGAAGCAGATGCCAATCAGCCACAGCCAAAGGGAACACGACAGGAAGCTGACAAAATAAGAGCACTAGACAGGAACTAAGGACAGGAAATACTAAACACACTGAGGAGGAACACAGCACTCAGGGAACCAGACCAGAAGCTGACAAATGAAGAGCACTTGACAGGAACTAAAAGACAGGAAATACTAAACACAGGAAACAGACAAATGCAGAGGAAAAAACTAAAACATAGACAAACTGTCAGGAGCAAGCCTGACAACTGTATTGGATTATATCATGTAGTTTAAAGGCCTACTGAAAGCCACTACTAGCGACCACGCAGTCTGATAGTTTATATATCAATGATGAAATATTAACATTGCAACACATGACAATACGGCCGCTTTAGTTTACTAAATTGCAATTTAAAATTTCGCGCGAAGTATCCTGTTGAAAACGTCGCGTGACGTCACGGATTGTAGCTGACATTTTGTTCCAGCCCGATCCCAGCTATAAATCATCTGCTTTGATCGCATAATTACACAATAATCTAGACATCTGTGTTGCTTAATTTTTTGCAATTTGTTCAATTAATAATGGAGACGTCAAAGAAGAACGCTGTAGGTGGGAAGCAGTGTATTGCGGCCGCCTATAGCCACACAAACACAGCCGGTGTTTCCTTGTTTCCTTGTTTACATTCCCGAAAAATTACTGTGAAGCTTTACTATGGAACAGAGCGGTCAAGTGAACATGGTTTCCGACCACATGTCAACCGGCAGGTTTCGATGAGAACATTTTGGTAATAAATCGGCTCTTACCGTAGACATGAGCGGAGCCTGCGTCGTTTTTCGTGCACCTGTCAATGAGGCAGCTGCGGACTCTCTTGCCTCCTCAGACCGACTGGCCCCGAACGTGGGATGCTATCACCGTGGAGGAGGGGAAAAAAAAGCTCAGCACAGCCCCAACGGCTGCCTTCGCTTTGTCTCGTCGAGAAACGTGGCTTCCCTCAAAGACACTAGCCGTCACCACACCCGTCTGACTTTTAGGTACGAGTACGACCATATAATCTCACTAAAACACTAGTAACACAATAAGCAGATAAGAGATTTTCCAGAATTATCCTAATAAATGTGTCTAATAACATCTGAATCGCTCCCACTGCCCTCGTGTTGTTTTATTTTTGTAGTCCTTCACTCTCACTTTCCTCATCCACAAATCTTTCATCCGCGCTCAAATTAATGGAGAAATCGTCGCTTTCTCGGTCCGAATCGCTCTAGCTGCTGGTGGCCATGATTGTAAACAATGTTCAGATGTGAGGAGCTCCACAACCCGTGACGTCACGCGCACATGGCCTGCTACTTCCGGTACAGGCAAGGCTTTTTTATTAGCGACCAAAAGTTGCGAACTTTACCATGGATGTTCTCTACTAAATCCTTTCAGCAAAAATATGGCCATATTGCGAAATCCCCGTTTAAATAAGAAAATCTCATTTCAGTAGGCCTTTTTAATAAAAAAAATAGTCATTCTGAACAGATGATTGGTGACTATACTACTATGATATACTATTCAAGTTTATATTGTAATTGATATTCTAGCCAAGACCTGACTGTCAATCATTCTCATCTCCCTGTCAGCCGGCTGTCCACCAGCGGCGACATGTTAGCTTTGTTTCATTTCCTTTCCCCACAATGCACTTTTTTTTTGTCTTGTTTGTGCTCTCGCAAATTCCGCCATTAAACACCCATTTTGTCCTCAGCTCCGCAGTGCAGAACAAGCAAGTTGTGTTAGGGAACTTTACAGTCTATAAAATGCAAACAGCCTCTGGCTTTATCATTTTGAATAGATTATTCTCTTAATTGTCTTGGGAAAACAAAAAAAAAACAACCTTCCTCCCCTCTTTTATTTGTTCAAGACAATTAGTGGTGTTTATTTGCAGCAGAGACAAATTTCACACCCGACCTGAAATGCAGGACACAGGGCAGGTGTGATGTCCAGTAAAACAAACAAACACAATGCAATAAAAGATACATTGGTCAGGTGAGAACTGTTAGAAGGGATGCTCACATAAAGAACACTTCTACTGCAACCTTTTCACTTTTGATGATAACAAACATGACTTTGTTTTTATATATCAAGAACTGACAAAGTTTGTTCGAAAATGAAATGTCGGTTTTAGCACACTCCATTTTTCATATGATTCAATTTCCAAAGACATCGCATGCGATGGTGATATAGTCTCCACGTACATCTTGAAATAACCCAATAAGGCAGGGGTCGGGAACCTTTTTGGCTGAGAGTTTCTTTCTGTTCATCATTCTGGGATCTTCTCACATGCGCACGCACCCTACCCATGCTGCACCCAACCTTCACACCCTCGTCCACAGTTCCATGCCGTGAAAGTTTATGTATTTATGCCACAGTGCTAGTTTTTGTTTTGTTTGTTTATAGTCATGCCATCGTGCTGTTTCTGATTCATAGTTCATTCATGCCAATCAAGCAAGTGTTTTTGTTTCAGGTTTGTACTGTTTAGCCAAGTTTCTTCCTCCATTGTGAGCGCTTTTTGTTTATTAAATAAACAACCATGTACTCACGTCCACGCCACACTCGTGCTGATTCTCATCTGCATCGAAGAAACAATCCACGTCCAAGCCTTGTTGTGACAGTGACCTGTCCCTTTTTTGATGTTTTGCTGCTTTCTTATGATGCCTCACTGTTGTCAACATATTTGATACTTATTTGTAATTCTAAAAGTTGTTTTATGACTCGAGAAAAAAAAACAAAAAACATATATAATTAGAGGTTTTACTCACATTGAGAATATTTTGTATGCAGTATGCAATTTAGAGAAACGTTAAATATGCAGTACTCAAAATTATCCCTTTTTCCGGTGAATGAAAGGTAAAAAAAGTAGTTATTTTGTACATGTCAAGACGTGGACTTTAGTGTGATTTTTTTCCCCGTGGTGCAAAGCGAGTGGATCGGACATGGCGTGAAGGTAAAAACACGATTTTAATCTTAACTCGGAAAAAAGGAACAAACGAAAGGCGCTCTCAGCAAAGGTTCAAAACTTGGCTAAGGAAACAAAACTACCACAAAGGCAAAACTATGGACATAAAACAATCAATCAATCAATGTTTATTTATATAGCCCCAAATCACAAATGTCTCAAAGGACTGCACAAATCATTACGACTACGACATCCTCGGAAGAACCCACAAAAGGGCAAGGAAAACTCACACCCAGTGGGCAGGGAGAATTCACATCCAGTGGGACGCCAGTGACAATGCTGACTATGAGAAACCTTGGAGAGGACCTCAGATGTGGGCAACCCCCACCCTCTAGGGGACCGAAAGCAATGGATGTGGAGCGGGTCTAACATGATACTGCGAAAGTTCAATCCATAGTGGCTCCAACACAGCCGCGAGAGTTCAGTTCAAAGCGGATCCAAGACAGCAGCGAGAGTCCCGTCCACAGGAAACCATCTCAAGCGAAGGCGGATCAGCAGCGTAGAGATGTCCCCAACCGATACACAGGCGAGTGGTCCATCCTGGGTCTCGACTCTGGACAGCCAGTACTTCATCCATGGTCATCGGACTGGACACCCTCCACAAGGGAGGGGTGGACATAGGAGAAAAAAGAAAAGAAGCGGCAGATCAACTGGTCTAAAAAGGAGGTCTATTTAAAGGCTAGAGTATACAGATGAGTTTTAAGGTGAGACTTAAATGCTTCTACTGAGGTAGCATCTCGAACTGTTACCGGGTTAGGGTTAGAGTACTGGAGCCCGAACGGAAAACGCTCTATAGCCCGCAGACTTTTTTTGGGCTCTAGGAATCACTAATAAGCCGGAGTCTTTTGAACGCAGATTTCATGCCGGTACATATGGTACAATAATATATATGTATGTATATATGTATATAAAGGTATATACAGTATAGGTATATATGTATGTATATATGTATATAAAGGTATATACAGTATAGGCGTAATGTGATCAAACTTTCTTGTTCTTGTCAAAAGTCTAGCAGCCACATTTTGTACCAACTGTAATCTTTTAATGCTAGACATGGGGAGACCCGAAAATAATACGTTACAGTAATCGAGACGAGACGTAACAAACGCATGGATAATGATCTCAGCGTCTTTAGTGGACAGAATGGAGCGAATTTTAGCGATATTACGGAGATGAAAGAAGGCCGTTTTAGTAACGCTTTTAATGTGTGACTCAAAGGAGAGAGTTGGGTGGAAGATAATACCCAGATTCTTTACCGAGTCACCTTGTTTAATTGTTTGGTTGTCAAATGTTAGAGTTGTATTATTAAATAGAGGTCGGTGTCTAGCAGGACCGATAATCAGCATTTCCGTTGTTTTGGTGTTAAGTTGCAAAAAATTTGCGGATATCCATTGTCTAATTTCATTAAGACACGCCTCCAGCTGACTACAATCCGGCGTGTTGGTCAGCTTTAGGGGCATGTAGAGTTGGGTGTCATCAGCATAGCAGTGAAAGCTAACACCGTATTTGCGTATGATGTCACCCAACTTGCAAATGCTAATGGTAATGGGTTATTCTTGTATAGCGCTTTTCTACCTTCAAGGTACTCAAAGCGCTTTGAAACTATTTCCACATTCACCCATTCACACAAACATTTACATACTGATCGTGGGAGCTGCCATGCAAGGCGCTAACCAGGTCCCATCAGGAGCAAGGGTGAAGCGTCTTGCTCAAGGACACAACGGACATGACGAGGTTGATAGAAGGTGGGGATCGAACCAGGAACCCTCAGGTTGCCGACACGGCCCCTCTCCCAATCTTGCCACGCCAAATCAGACTCAGAAATGTGATAATGAAACAAAACACAACAACTGCACAGCAGTTACCGGTATTATAATCAGCTCATTTTCAAATGTTGCAATAAAAAAATGTTTTTTTTTATCCTGAGCAATTAATGATTCAGGCCATTTTAAAGGATAGAGAAGCTATTTCCAGTGGGAACTGTACTTGTTTTCATTGAAACATATTTTTTACCGGTATAGCTCGGTTGGTAGAGCGGCCGTGCCAGCAACTTGAGGGTTGCAGGTTCGATCCCCGCTTCCACTGTCCTAGTCCCTGCCGTTGTGTCCTTGGGCAAGACACTTTACCCACCTGCTCCCAGTGCCACCCACACTGCTTTGAATGTAAAAATTACATATTGGGTTTCACTATGTAAAGCGCTTTGAGTCACTAGAGAAAAAAGCGCTATATAAATATAATTCACTCCGCCGACTTCGTCTTATGTTAAACCTGTCATTCTTGCTGAAAAGATTTTAATCATATTTGAGTTTTTAACTGAAACATTAAAACAAATACATATATAATTTGTAAACACACACAAAAGTCATAAAAATTGGTACCGCTTAGTACCGTTATTGATTCCTAGGTACTGGGAATCGGTACCGCATTGGTTCAAATGTGAACGGGACCTATCGCCGTAGCAACAGGCGCCCTGAGCTTGCAAATGTGAGTAAAAATGTGTTCAAACTATGCAAATTATGGCATGAATAAAGAAAACTTACTTGGAACGAGAAAAGAGCATGAAAAAGAGCAGCATGACTAACAAGGGTGTGTCAAGGGTGATGTCTTCAGGCTGACTGCCTGGCAACCACAGGCTTAAATCGAGGTGACGTGATTAACAACAGGTGCGCGTGTCCAAATGAATCAGGTGTGTGACATGAGGACGGGTGAAAACTAATAGGTTGTCATGGAAACAAAGCAGGGAGTGAAAAAACAGGAACTGACAGAGTGCAAAAACCAAACAGAACATAGCCAAACTAGTACAATATGGAAGCTGTGATTTTTTTTATTTTTTTACAAAAGGGTAATTTTGATAAGCAACAGCCACACAATCTTGTTGACTTGCCACACAGTCGGTCTTGATTGAGGCTCAGCTCTCAGGCTTGTTGTGATGGGAAGACAGTACTCATGATTAGTAATTAGCGACTCATTCAGAACGTTTGTTTTGCCCCGTTGTTTATTGAGAACTGTGTGACTGTGTTTTTTTTTTCAAATCCCACACCGTGTTCCAATCTGATGTGTGCATTTTTGTGCAGCCATGTCTCAGATTACCTGAGCGCAACAGCACTGGCCCTGCACTCAATTATGCCATCATTTTCAACGCACTTATGTGCTTAAAATAACGTCAATGTGAAAGTGTGCAATTTGGAACACGGCCTGTGTCCTTCGCAGGGGCCTTATGTCTGAAAGGGTTCCTACTAAAAGAGGGCAAATGTGCACAAAACTCCCATTTTGGGTTCATTTTGGAGCAAAAATTCACAGTACAGTATGAATGGACCTGATTACTAACTGTCTAACATCCTGCTCCGTCTTTCAGGTAACCATTCGCAAAGTTTGTGCGGTCCAAACAAATTGCACACCGATTCAGCGTATTTTTCGGACTATAATGCGCTTAAATTTGTTTTGTTTTTTGTCAAAACTCGACAGTTTACCTTTATAACCCTTGTAATGTACGGAATAATTGTGGTTTTGCTTACCCACCTCGAATACATTTTATTTGGGTTATTTGGTGTAATAAGAAGTGTGAGCAGTAGATGGCAGTCAAACATAAGATATACATGTAAACTGAAGTGAAGTGAATTATATTTATATAGCACTTTTCTCTAGTGACTCAAAGCGCTTCACATAGTGAAACCCAATATCTAAGTAACATTTAAAGCAGTGTGGGTGGCACTGGGAGCAGGTGGGTAAAATGTCTTGCCCAAGGACACAACAGCAGTGACTAGGATGGCGGAAGCGGGAATCGAACCTGCAACCCTCAAGTTGCTGGCATGGCCGCTCTACCAACCGAGCTATGCCGCCCCTGCAATATGATGGCAATACGACTCAAGTAAACCACCAACATTTTATATGTTCCATTGAAAATATAGAACATTACACACGGCACTAAAAAAAATCTATCAAAATGTTTTAGTACGGCTTTGTTAAGCTTTGAAGCCGCACTCTTTGATGGATTGTCGGCACATTAAACATACGAGTATTCTAATGGTGCGTGTATAAGGTAAGACATTTTATTCCGTTTTGTTTTACAATATTATGTAACAACAACTTTTTTTACCTTCTGGTACCTGCTGATCTGTATTTGGGATCTGCATGTCAGCTTTGTCACTGACAGTTTAGTTATGTTTTGGTTTTTCCTCTGTTTGTTTTTATATCCTGTCAGCGCTCCTATTTTGGTGCAGTTTCCTGCTTTTCTCCCTGAGTGTTGTTTCCCATCAGCTGCGACTGATTGGCACCCGGCCACACCTGGTTTCAATCAGCCAGATGTTATTCAGACCTGCTTTGCCCTCCAGTCAGTGTTGGAATATTGGTGTTGTAGCTGTAAGCTACTGTTGGTAAGCTGTATCCTGTAGCTGTTTGCAGCTTGCTGTCTTTTTGTTCCTCATTTCCTGTTTGCTGGTTCCTGTACCGTGTCTCCAGTTTGCCTGTT